>NW_026968429.1:0-94839 GCF_028390025.1 Pseudophryne corroboree
TTACCATCCCAAAATGAATCCCTGAGATGAAAAAAGTTGATTTTGGAGCATGATTTTTGAACAGGAGCTTCAACGGTTTTGGGGCATATGAGAAATTCCCTAAGCCCCGGACCCATCGATTTTGGTCAAAAATGAAAATTTTTAAAGTGCCCCTATTTCTGCTTTAAACTTTAGTTACCATCCCAAAATGAATCCCTGAGATGAAAAAAGTTGATTTCGGAGCATGATTTTTGAACAGGAGCTTCAACGGTTTTGGGGCATATGAGAAATTCCCTAAGCCCCGGACCCATCGATTTGGTCAAAAATGAAAATTTTAAAAGTGCCCCTATTTCTGCTTTAAACTTTAGTTACCATCCCAAAATGAATCCCTGAGATGAAAAAAGTTGATTTCGGAGCATGATTTTTGAACAGGAGCTTCAACGGTTTTGGGGCATATAAGAAATTCCCTAAGCCCCGGACCCATCGATTTTGGTCAAAAATGAAAATTTTAAAAGTGCCCCTATTTCTGCTTTAAACTTTAGTTACCATCCCAAAATGAATCCCTGAGATGAAAAAAGTTGATTTCAGAGCATGATTTTTGAACAGGAGCTTCAACGGTTTTGGGGCATATGAGAAATTCCCTAAGCCCCGGACCCATCGATTTTGGTCAAAAATGAAAATTTTAAAAGTGCCCCTATTTCTGCTTTAAACTTTAGTTACCATCCCAAAATGAATCCCTGAGATGAAAAAAGTTGATTTCGGAGCATGATTTTTGAACAGGAGCTTCAACGGTTTTGGGGCATATGAGAAATTCCCTAAGCCCCGGACCCATCGATTTTGGTCAAAAATGAAAATTTTAAAAGTGCCCCTATTTCTGCTTTAAACTTTAGTTACCATCCCAAAATGAATCCCTGAGATGAAAAAAGTTGATTTCGGAGCATGATTTTTTAACAGGAGCTTCAACTGTTTTGGGGCAGATGAGAAATTCCCTAAGCCCCGGACCCATCGATTTTGGTCAAAAATGAAAATTTTAAAGTGCCCCTATTTCTGCTTTAAACTTTAGTTACCATCCCAAAATAAATCCCTGAGATGAAAAAAGTTGATTTCGGAGCATGATTTTTGAACAGGAGCTTCAACGGTTTTGGGGCATATGAGAAATTCCCTAAGCCCCGGACCCATCGATTTTGGTCAAAAATGAAAATTTTTAAAGTGCCCCTATTTCTGCTTTAAACTTTAGTTACCATCCCAAAATCAATCCCTGAGATGAAAAAAGTTGATTTTGGAGCATGATTTTTGAACAGGAGCTTCAACGGTTTTGGGGCATATGAGAAATTCCCTAAGCCCCGGACCTATCGATTTTGGTCAAAAATGAAAATTTTAAAAGTGCCCCTATTTCTGCTTTAAACTTTAGATACCATCCCAAAATGAATCCCTGAGATGAAAAAAGTTGATTTTGGAGCATGATTTTTGAACAGGAGCTTCAACGGTTTTGGGGCATATGAGAAATTCCCTAAGCCCCGGACCCATCGATTTTGGTCAAAAATGAAAATGTTAAAAGTGCCCCTATTTCTGCTTTAAACTTTAGTTACCATCCCAAAAAGAATCCCTGAGATGAAAAAAGTTGATTTCGGAGCATGATTTTTGAACAGGAGCTTCAACGGTTTTGGGGCATATGAGAAATTCCCTAAGCCCCGGACCCATCGATTTTGGTCAAAAATGAAAATTTTAAAAGTGCCCCTATTTCTGCTTTAAACTTTAGTTACCATCCCAAAATGAATCCCTGAGATGAAAAAAGTTGATTTTGGAGCATGATTTTTGAACAGGAGCTTCAACGGTTTTGGGGCATATGAGAAATTCCCTAAGCCCCGGACCCATCGATTTTGGTCAAACTGAAAATTTTAAAAGTGCCCCTATTTCTGCTTTAAACTTTAGTTACCATCCCAAAATGAATCCCTGAGATGAAAAAAGTTGATTTCGGAGCATGATTTTTGAACAGGAGCTTCAACGGTTTTGGGGCATATGAGAAATTCCCTAAGCCCCGGACCCATCGATTTTGGTCAAAAATGAAAATTTTAAAAGTGTCCCTATTTCTGCTTTAAACTTTAGTTACCATCCCAAAATGAATCCCTGAGATGAAAAAAGTTGATTTCGGAGCATGATTTTTGAACAGGAGCTTCAACGGTTTTGGGGCATATGAGAAATTCCCTAAGCCCCGGACCCATCGATTTTGGTCAAAAATGAAAAATTTAAAAGTGCCCCTATTTCTGCTTTAAACTTTAGTTACCATCCCAAAATGAATCCCTGAGATGAAAAAAGTTGATTTCGGAGCATGATTTTTGAACAGGAGCTTCAACGGTTTTGGGGCATATGAGAAATTCCCTAAGCCCCGGACCCATCGATTTTGGTCAAAAATGAAAATTTTAAAAGTGCCCCTATTTCTGCTTTAAACTTTAGTTACCATCCCAAAATGAATCCCTGAGATGAAAAAAGTTGATTTCGGAGCATGATTTTTGAACAGGAGCTTCAACGGTTTTGGGGCAGATGAGAAATTCCCTAAGCCCCGGACCCATCGATTTTGGTCAAAAATGAAAATTTTAAAAGTGCCCCTATTTCTGCTTTAAACTTTAGTTACCATCCCAAAATGAATCCCTGAGATGAAAAAAGTTGATTTTGGAGCATGATTTTTGAACAGGAGCTTCAACGGTTTTGGGGCATATGAGAAATTCCCTAAGCCCCGGACCCATCGATTTTGGTCAAAAATGAAAATTTTTAAAGTGCCCCTATTTCTGCTTTAAACTTTAGTTACCATCCCAAAATGAATCCCTGAGATGAAAAAAGTTGATTTCGGAGCATGATTTTTGAACAGGAGCTTCAACGGTTTTGTGGCATATGAGAAATTCCCTAAGCCCCGGACCTATCGATTTTGGTCAAAAATGAAAATTTTAAAAGTGCCCCTATTTCTGCTTTAAACTTTAGATACCATCCCAAAATGAATCCCTGAGATGAAAAAAGTTGATTTCGGAGCATGATTTTTGAACAGGAGCTTCAACGGTTTTGGGGCATATGAGAAATTCCCTAAGCCCCGGACCCATCGATTTTGGTCAAAAATGAAAATTTTAAAAGTGCCCCTATTTCTGCTTTAAACTTTAGTTACCATCCCAAAATGAATCCCTGAGATGAAAAAAGTTGATTTCAGAGCATGATTTTTGAACAGGAGCTTCAACGGTTTTGTGGCATATGAGAAACTCCCTAAGCCCCGGACCCATCGATTTTGGTCAAAAATGAAAATTTTAAAAGTGCCCCTATTTCTGCTTTAAACTTTAGTTACCATCCCAAAATGAATCCCTGAGATGAAAAAAGTTGATTTCGGAGCATGATTTTTGAACAGGAGCTTCAACGGTTTTGGGGCATATGAGAAATTCCCTAAGCCCCGGACCCATCGATTTTGGTCAAAAATGAAAATTTTTAAAGTGCCCCTATTTCTGCTTTAAACTTTAGTTACCATCCCAAAATGAATCCCTGAGATGAAAAAAGTTGATTTCGGAGCATGATTTTTGAACAGGAGCTTCAACGGTTTTGTGGCATATGAGAAATTCCCTAAGCCCCGGACCTATCGATTTTGGTCAAAAATGAAAATTTTAAAAGTGCCCCTATTTCTGCTTTAAACTTTAGATACCATCCCAAAATGAATCCCTGAGATGAAAAAAGTTGATTTCGGAGCATGATTTTTGAACAGGAGCTTCAACGGTTTTGGGGCATATGAGAAATTCCCTAAGCCCCGGACCCATCGATTTTGGTCAAAAATGAAAATTTTAAAAGTGCCCCTATTTCTGCTTTAAACTTTAGTTACCATCCCAAAATGAATCCCTGAGATGAAAAAAGTTGATTTCGGAGCATGATTTTTGAACAGGAGCTTCAACGGTTTTGGGGCATATGAGAAATTCCCTAAGCCCCGGACCCATCGATTTTGGTCAAAAATGAAAATTTTAAAAGTGCCCCTATTTCTGCTTTAAACTTTAGTTACCATCCCAAAAAGAATCCCTGAGATGAAAAAAGTTGATTTCGGAGCATGATTTTTGAACAGGAGCTTCAACGGTTTTGTGGCATATGAGAAATTCCCTAAGCCCCGGACCCATCGATTTTGGTCAAAACTGAAAATTTTAAAAGTGCCCCTATTTCTGCTTTAAACTTTAGTTACCATCCCAAAATGAATCCCTGAGATGAAAAAAGTTGATTTTGGAGCATGATTTTTGAACAGGAGCTTCAACGGTTTTGGGGCATATGAGAAATTCCCTAAGCCCCGGACCCATCGATTTTGGTCAAAACGGAAAATTTTAAAAGTGCCCCTATTTCTGCTTTAAACTTTAGTTACCATCCCAAAATGAATCCCTGAGATGAAAAAAGTTGATTTCGGAGCATGATTTTTGAACAGGAGCTTCAACGGTTTTGGGGCATATGAGAAATTCCCTAAGCCCCGGACCCATCGATTTTGGTCAAAAATGAAAATTTTAAAAGTGTCCCTATTTCTGCTTTAAACTTTAGTTACCATCCCAAAATGAATCCCTGAGATGAAAAAAGTTGATTTCGGAGCATGATTTTTGAACAGGAGCTTCAACGGTTTTGGGGCATATGAGAAATTCCCTAAGCCCCGGACCCATCGATTTTGGTCAAAAATGAAAAATTTAAAAGTGCCCCTATTTCTGCTTTAAACTTTAGTTACCATCCCAAAATGAATCCCTGAGATGAAAAAAGTTGATTTCGGAGCATGATTTTTGAACAGGAGCTTCAACGGTTTTGGGGCATATGAGAAATTCCCTAAGCCCCGGACCCATCGATTTTGGTCAAAAATGAAAATTTTAAAAGTGCCCCTATTTCTGCTTTAAACTTTAGTTACCATCCCAAAATGAATCCCTGAGATGAAAAAAGTTGATTTCGGAGCATGATTTTTGAACAGGAGCTTCAACGGTTTTGGGGCAGATGAGAAATTCCCTAAGCCCCGGACCCATCGATTTTGGTCAAAAATGAAAATTTTAAAAGTGCCCCTATTTCTGCTTTAAACTTTAGTTACCATCCCAAAATGAATCCCTGAGATGAAAAAAGTTGATTTTGGAGCATGATTTTTGAACAGGAGCTTCAACGGTTTTGGGGCATATGAGAAATTCCCTAAGCCCCGGACCCATCGATTTTGGTCAAAAATGAAAATTTTTAAAGTGCCCCTATTTCTGCTTTAAACTTTAGTTACCATCCCAAAATGAATCCCTGAGATGAAAAAAGTTGATTTCGGAGCATGATTTTTGAACAGGAGCTTCAACGGTTTTGTGGCATATGAGAAATTCCCTAAGCCCCGGACCTATCGATTTTGGTCAAAAATGAAAATTTTAAAAGTGCCCCTATTTCTGCTTTAAACTTTAGATACCATCCCAAAATGAATCCCTGAGATGAAAAAAGTTGATTTCGGAGCATGATTTTTGAACAGGAGCTTCAACGGTTTTGGGGCATATGAGAAATTCCCTAAGCCCCGGACCCATCGATTTTGGTCAAAAATGAAAATTTTAAAAGTGCCCCTATTTCTGCTTTAAACTTTAGTTACCATCCCAAAATGAATCCCTGAGATGAAAAAAGTTGATTTCAGAGCATGATTTTTGAACAGGAGCTTCAACGGTTTTGTGGCATATGAGAAACTCCCTAAGCCCCGAAAACATCGATTTTGGTCAAAAATGAAAATTTTAAAAGTGCCCCTATTTCTGCTTTAAACTTTAGTTACCATCCCAAAATGAATCCCTGAGATGAAAAAAGTTGATTTCGGAGCATGATTTTTGAACAGGAGCTTCAACGGTTTTGGGGCATATGAGAAATTCCCTAAGCCCCGGACCCATCGATTTTGGTCAAAAATGAAAATTTTTAAAGTGCCCCTATTTCTGCTTTAAACTTTAGTTACCATCCCAAAATGAATCCCTGAGATGAAAAAAGTTGATTTCGGAGCATGATTTTTGAACAGGAGCTTCAACGGTTTTGTGGCATATGAGAAATTCCCTAAGCCCCGGACCTATCGATTTTGGTCAAAAATGAAAATTTTAAAAGTGCCCCTATTTCTGCTTTAAACTTTAGATACCATCCCTAAATGAATCCCTGAGATGAAAAAAGTTGATTTTGGAGCATGATTTTTGAACAGGAGCTTCAACGGTTTTGGGGCATATGAGAAATTCCCTAAGCCCCGGACCCATCGATTTTGGTCAAAAATAAAAATTTTAAAAGTGCCCCTATATCTGCTTTAAACTTTTGTTACCATCCCAAAATGAATCCCTGAGATGAAAAAAGTTGATTTTGGAGCATGATTTTTGAACAGGAGCTTCAACGGTTTTGGGGCATATGAGAAATTCCCTAAGCCCCGGACCCATCGATTTTGGTCAAAAATGAAAATTTTAAAAGTGCCCCTATTTCTGCTTTAAACTTTAGTTACCATCCCAAAATGAATCCCTGAGATGAAAAAAGTTGATTTCGGAGCATGATTTTTGAACAGGAGCTTCAACGGTTTTGGGGCATATGAGAAATTCCCTAAACCCCGGACCCATCGATTTTGGTCAAAAATGAAAATGTTAAAAGTGCCCCTATTTCTGCTTTAAACTTTAGTTACCATCCCAAAATGAATCCCTGAGATGAAAAAAGTTGATTTCGGAGTATGATTTTTGAACAGGAGCTTCAACGGTTTTGGGGCATATGAGAAATTCCCTAAGCCCCGGACCCATCGATTTTGGTCAAAAATGAAAATTTTAAAAGTGCCCCTATTTCTGCTTTAAACTTTAGATACCATCCCAAAATGAATCCCTGAGATGAAAAAAGTTGATTTTGGAGCATGATTTTTGAACAGGAGCTTCAACGGTTTTGGGGCATATGAGAAATTCCCTAAGCCCCGGACCCATCGATTTTGGTCAAAAATAAAAATTTTAAAAGTGCCCCTATATCTGCTTTAAACTTTAGTTACTATCCCAAAATGAATCCCTGAGATGAAAAAAGTTGATTTTGGAGCATGATTTTTGAACAGGAGCTTCAACGGTTTTGTGGCATATGAGAAATTCCCTAAGCCCCGGACCCATCGATTTTGGTCAAAAATGAAAATGTTAAAAGTGCCCCTATTTCTGCTTTAAACTTTAGTTACCATCCCAAAATGAATCCCTGAGATGAAAAAAGTTGATTTCGGAGCATGATTTTTGAACAGGAGCTTCAACGGTTTTGGGGCATATGAGAAATTCCCTAAGCCCCGGACCCATCGATTTTGGTCAAAAATGAAAATTTTAAAAGTGCCCCTATTTCTACTTTAAACTTTAGTTACCATCCCAAAATGAATCCCTGAGATGAAAAAAGTTGATTTCGGAGCATGATTTTTGAACAGGAGCTTCAACGGTTTTGTGGCATATGAGAAATTCCCTAAGCCCCGGACCTATCGATTTTGGTCAAAAATGAAAATTTTAAAAGTGCCCCTATTTCTGCTTTAAACTTTAGACACCATCCCAAAATGAATCCCTGAGATGAAAAAAGTTGATTTTGGAGCATGATTTTTGAACAGGAGCTTCAACGGTTTTGGGGCATATGAGAAATTCCCTAAGCCCCGGACCCATCGATTTTGGTCAAAAATAAAAATTTTAAAAGTGCCCCTATATCTGCTTTAAACTTTAGTTACCATTCCAAAATGAATCCCTGAGATGAAAAAAGTTGATTTCGGAGCATGATTTTTGAACAGGAGCTTCAACGGTTTTGGGGCATATGAGAAATTCCCTAAGCCCCGGACCCATCGATTTTGGTCAAAAATGAAAATTTTAAAAGTGCCCCTATTTCTGCTTTAAACTTTTGTTACCATCCCAAAATGAATCCCTGAGATGAAAAAAGTTGATTTCGGAGCATGATTTTTGAACAGGAGCTTCAACGGTTTTGGAGCATATGAGAAATTCCCTAAGCCCCGGACCCATCGATTTTGGTCAAAAATGAAAATTTTAAAAGTGCCCCTATTTCTGCTTTAAACTTTAGTTACCATCCCAAAATGAATCCCTGAGATGAAAAAAGTTGATTTCGGAGCATGATTTTTGAACAGGAGCTTCAACGGTTTTGGGGCATATGAGAAATTCCCTAAGCCAAGGACCCATCGATTTTGGTCAAAAATGAAAATTTTAAAAGTGCCCCTATTTCTGCTTTAAACTTTAGTTACCATCCCAAAATGAATCCCTGAGATGAAAAAAGTTGATTTCGGAGCATGATTTTTGAACAGGAGCTTCAACGGTTTAGGGGCATATGAGAAATTCCCTAAGCCCCGGACCCATCGATTTTGGTCAAAACTGAAAATTTTAAAAGTGCCCCTATTTCTGCTTTAAACTTTAGTTACCATCCCAAAATGAATCCCTGAGATGAAAAAAGTTGATTTCGGAGCATGATTTTTGAACAGGAGCCTCAACGGTTTTGGGGCATATGAGAAATTCCCTAAGCCCCGAACCCATCGATTTTGGTCAAAAATGAAAATTTTAAAAGTGTCCCTATTTCTGCTTTAAACTTTAGTTACCATCCCAAAATGAATTCCTGAGATGAAAAAAGTTGATTTCGGAGCATGATTTTTGAACAGGAGCTTCAACGGTTTTGGGGCATATGAGAAATTCCCTAAGCCCCGGACCCATCGATTTTGGTCAAAAATGAAAATTTTAAAAGTGCCCCTATTTCTGCTTTAAACTTTAGTTACCATCCCAAAATGAATCCCTGAGATGAAAAAAGTTGATTTCGGAGCATGATTTTTGAACAGGAGCTTCAACGGTTTTGGGGCATTTGAGAGATTCCCTAAGCCCCGGACCCATCGATTTTGGTCAAAAATGAAAATTTTAAAAGTGCCCCTATTTCTGCTTTAAACTTTAGTTACCATCCCAAAATGAATCCCTGAGATGAAAAAAGTTGATTTCGGAGCATGATTTTTGAACAGGAGCTTCAACGGTTTTGGGGCAGATGAGAAATTCCCTAAGCCCCGGACCCATCGATTTTGGTCAAAAATGAAAATTTTAAAAGTGCCCCTATTTCTGCTTTAAACTTTAGTTACCATCCCAAAATGAATCCCTGAGATGAAAAAAGTTGATTTCGGAGCATGATTTTTGAACAGGAGCTTCAACGGTTTTGGGGCATATGAGAAATTCCCTAAGCCCCGGACCCATCGATTTTGGTCAAAAATGAAAATTTTAAAAGTGCCCCTATTTCTGCTTTAAACTTTAGTTACCATCCCAAAATGAATCCCTGAGATGAAAAAAGTTGATTTCGGAGCATGATTTTTGAACAGGAGCTTCAACGGTTTTGGGGCAGATGAGAAATTCCCTAAGCCCCGGACCCATCGATTTTGGTCAAAAATGAAAATTTTAAAAGTGCCCCTATTTCTGCTTTAAACTTTAGTTACCATCCCAAAATGAATCCCTGAGATGAAAAAAGTTGATTTCGGAGCATGATTTTTGAACAGGAGCTTCAACGGTTTTGGGGCATATGAGAAATTCCCTATGCCCCGGACCCATCGATTTTGGTCAAAAATGAAAATTTTAAAAGTGCCCCTATTTCTGCTTTAAACTTTAGTTACCATCCCAAAATGAATCCCTGAGATGAAAAAAGTTGATTTCGGAGCATGATTTTTGAACAGGAGCTTCAACGGTTTTTGGGCATATGAGAAATTCCCTAAGCCCCAGACCCATCAATTTTGGTCAAAACTGAAAATTTTAAAAGTGCCCCTATTTCTGCTTTAAACTTTAGTAACCTCCCAAAATGAATCCCTGAGATGAAAAAAGTTGATTTCGGAGCATGATTTTTGAACAGGAGCTTCAACGGTTTTGGGGCATATGAGAAATTCCCTAAGCCCCGGACCCATCGATTTTGGTCAAAAATGAAAATTTTAAAAGTGCCCCTATTTCTGCTTTAAACTTTAGTTACCATCCCAAAATGAATCCCTGAGATGAAAAAAGTTGATTTCGGAGCATGATTTTTGAACAGGAGCTTCAACGGTTTTGGGGCATATGAGAAATTCCCTAAGCCCCGGACCCATCGATTTTGGTCAAAAATGAAAATTTTAAAAGTGCCCCTATTTCTGCTTTAAACTTTAGTTACCATCCCAAAATGAATCCCTGAGATGAAAAAAGTTGATTTCGGAGCATGATTTTTGAACAGGAGCTTCAACGGTTTTGGGGCATATGAGAAATTCCCTAAGCCCCGGAACCATCGATTTTGGTCAAAAATGAAAATTTTAAAAGTGCCCCTATTTCTGCTTTAAACTTTAGTTACCATCCCAAAATGAATCCCTGAGATGAAAAAAGTTGATTTCGGAGCATGATTTTTGAACAGGAGCTTTAACGGTTTTGGGGCATATGAGAAATTCCCTAAGCCCCGGACCCATCGATTTTGGTCAAAAATTAAAATTTTAAAAGTGCCCCTATTTCTGCTTTAAACTTTAGTTACCATCCGAAAATGAATCCCTGAGATGAAAAAAGTTGATTTCGGAGCATGATTTTTGAACAGGAGCTTCAACGGTTTTGGGGCATATGAGAAATTCCCTAAGCCCCGGACCCATCGATTTTGGTCAAAACTGAAAATTTTAAAAGTGCCCCTATTTCTGCTTTAAACTTTAGTTACCATCCCAAAATGAATCCCTGAGATGAAAAAAGTTGATTTCGGAGCATGATTTTTGAACAGGAGCTTCAACGGTTTTGGGGCATATGAGAAATTCCCTAAGCCCCGGACCCATCGATTTTGGTCAAAAATGAAAATTTTAAAAGTGTCCCTATTTCTGCTTTAAACTTTAGTTACCATCCCAAAATGAATCCCTGAGATGAAAAAAGTTGATTTCGGAGCATGATTTTTGAACAGGAGCTTCAACGGTTTTGGGGCATATGAGAAATTCCCTAAGCCCCGGACCCATCGATTTTGGTCAAAAATGAAAAATTTAAAAGTGCCCCTATTTCTGCTTTAAACTTTAGTTACCATCCCAAAATGAATCCCTGAGATGAAAAAAGTTGATTTCGGAGCATGATTTTTGAACAGGAGCTTCAACGGTTTTGGGGCATATGAGAAATTCCCTAAGCCCCGGACCCATCGATTTTGGTCAAAAATTAAAATTTTAAAAGTGCCCCTATTTCTGCTTTAAACTTTAGATACCATCCCAAAATGAATCCCTGAGATGAAAAAAGTTGATTTCGGAGCATGATTTTTGAACAGGAGCTTCAATGGTTTTGGGGCATATGAGAAATTCCCTAAGCCCCGGACCCATCGATTTTGGTCAAAAATTAAAATTTTAAAAGTGCCCCTATTTCTGCTTTAAACTTTAGATACCATCCCAAAATGAATCCCTGAGATGAAAAAAGTTGATTTCGGAGCATGATTTTTGAACAGGAGCTTCAACGGTTTTGGGGCATATGAGAAATTCCCTAAGCCCCGGACCCATCGATTTTGGTCAAAAATGAAAAATTTAAAAGTGCCCCTATTTCTGCTTTAAACTTTAGTTACCATCCCAAAATGAATCCCTGAGATGAAAAAAGTTGATTTCGGAGCATGATTTTTGAACAGGAGCTTCAACGGTTTTGGGGCAGATGAGAAATTCCCTAAGCCCCGGACCCATCGATTTTGGTCAAAAATGAAAATTTTAAAAGTGCCCCTATTTCTGCTTTAAACTTTAGTTACCATCCCAAAATGAATCCCTGAGATGAAAAAAGTTGATTTCGGAGCATGATTTTTGAACAGGAGCTTCAACGGTTTTGGGGCATATGAGAAATTCCCTAAGCCCCGGACCCATCGATTTTGGTCAAAAATTAAAATTTTAAAAGTGCCCCTATTTCTGCTTTAAACTTTAGTTACCATCCCAAAATGAATCCCTGAGATGAAAAAAGTTGATTTCGGAGCATGATTTTTGAACAGGAGCTTCAACGGTTTTGGGGCATATGAGAAATTCCCTAAGCCCCAGACCCATCAATTTTGGTCAAAACTGAAAATTTTAAAAGTGCCCCTATTTCTGCTTTAAACTTTAGTTACCATCCCAAAATGAATCCCTGAGATGAAAAAAGTTGATTTCGGAGCATGATTTTTGAACAGGAGCTTCAACGGTTTTGGGGCAGATGAGAAATTCCCTAAGCCCCGGACCCATCGATTTTGGTCAAAAATGAAAATTTTAAAAGTGCCCCTTTTTCTGCTTTAAACTTTAGTTACCATCCCAAAATGAATCCCTGAGATGAAAAAAGTTGATTTCGGAGCATGATTTTTGAACAGGAGCTTCAACGGTTTTGGGGCATATGAGAAATTCCCTAAGCCCCGGACCCATCGATTTTGGTCAAAAATGAAAAATTTAAAAGTGCCCCTATTTCTGCTTTAAACTTTAGTTACCATCCCAAAATGAATCCCTGAGATGAAAAAAGTTGATTTCGGAGCATGATTTTTGAACAGGAGCTTCAATGGTTTTGGGGCATATGAGAAATTCCCTAAGCCCCAGACCCATCGATTTTGGTCAAAAATTAAAATTTTAAAAGTGCCCCTATTTCTGCTTTAAACTTTAGTTACCATCCCAAAATGAATCCCTGAGATGAAAAAAGTTGATTTCGGAGCATGATTTTTGAACAGGAGCTTCAACGGTTTTGGGGCATATGAGAAATTCCCTATGCCCCGTACCCATCGATTTTGGTCAAAAATGAAAATTTTAAAAGTGCCTCTATTTCTGCTTTAAACTTTAGTTACCATCCCAAAATGAATCCCTGAGATGAAAAAAGTTGATTTCGGAGCATGATTTTTGAACAGGAGCTTCAACGGTTTTGGGGCATATGAGAAATTCCCTAAGCCCCGGACCCATCGATTTTGGTCAAAAATGAAAATTTTAAAAGTGCCCCTTTTTCTGCTTTAAACTTTAGTTACCATCCCAAAATGAATCCCTGAGATGAAAAAAGTTGATTTCGGAGCATGATTTTTGAACAGGAGCTTCAACGGTTTTGGGGCATATGAGAAATTCCCTAAGCCCCGGACCCATCGATTTTGGTCAAAAATGAAAAATTTAAAAGTGCCCCTATTTCTGCTTTAAACTTTAGTTACCATCCCAAAATGAATCCCTGAGATGAAAAAAGTTGATTTCGGAGCATGATTTTTGAACAGGAGCTTCAATGGTTTTGGGGCATATGAGAAATTCCCTAAGCCCCAGACCCATCGATTTTGGTCAAAAATTAAAATTTTAAAAGTGCCCCTATTTCTGCTTTAAACTTTAGTTACCATCCCAAAATGAATCCCTGAGATGAAAAAAGTTGATTTCGGAGCATGATTTTTGAACAGGAGCTTCAACGGTTTTGGGGCATATGAGAAATTCCCTATGCCCCGTACCCATCGATTTTGGTCAAAAATGAAAATTTTAAAAGTGCCTCTATTTCTGCTTTAAACTTTAGTTACCATCCCAAAATGAATCCCTGAGATGAAAAAAGTTGATTTCGGAGCATGATTTTTGAACAGGAGCTTCAACGGTTTTGGGGCATATGAGAAATTCCCTAAGCCCCAGACCCATCAATTTTGGTCAAAACTGAAAATTTTAAAAGTGCCCCTATTTCTGCTTTAAACTTTAGTTACCATCCCAAAATGAATCCCTGAGATGAAAAAAGTTGATTTCGGAGCATGATTTTTGAACAGGAGCTTCAACGGTTTTGGGGCATATGAGAAATTCCCTAAGCCTCGGACCCATCGATTTTGGTCAAAAATGAAAATTTTAAAAGTGCCCCTATTTCTGCTTCAAACTTTAGTTACCATCCCAAAATGAATCCCTGAGATGAAAAAAGTTGATTTCGGAGCATGATTTTTGAACAGGAGCTTCAACGGTTTTGGGGCATATGAGAAATTCCCTAAGCCCCGGACCCATCGATTTTGGTCAAAAATTAAAATTTTTAAAGTGCCCCTATTTCTGCTTTAAACTTTAGTTACCATCCCAAAATGAATCCCTGAGATGAAAAAAGTTGATTTCGGAGCATGATTTTTGAACAGGAGCTTCAACGGTTTTGGGGCATATGAGAAATTCCCTAAGCCCCGGACCCATCGATTTTGGTCAAAAATTAAAATTTTAAAAGTGCCCCTATTTCTGCTTTAAACTTTAGTTACCATCCGAAAATGAATCCCTGAGATGAAAAAAGTTGATTTCGGAGCATGATTTTTGAACAGGAGCTTCAACGGTTTTGGGGCATATGAGAAATTCCCTAAGCCCCGGACCCATCGATTTTGGTCAAAACTGAAAATTTTAAAAGTGCCCCTATTTCTGCTTTAAACTTTAGTTACCATCCCAAAATGAATCCCTGAGATGAAAAAAGTTGATTTCGGAGCATGATTTTTGAACAGGAGCTTCAACGGTTTTGGGGCATATGAGAAATTCCCTAAGCCCCGGACCTATCGATTTTGGTCAAAAATGAAAATTTTAAAAGTGCCCCTATTTCTGCTTTAAACTTTAGATACCATCCCAAAATGAATCCCTGAGATGAAAAAAGTAGATTTTGGAGCATGATTTTTGAACAGGAGCTTCAACGGTTTTGGGGCATATGAGAAATTCCCTAAGCCCCGGACCTATCGATTTTGGTCAAAAATGAAAATTTTAAAAGTGCCCCTATTTCTGCTTTAAACTTTAGATACCATCCCAAAATGAATCCCTGAGATGAAAAAAGTTGATTTCGGAGCATGATTTTTGAACAGGAGCTTCAACGGTTTTGGGGCATATGAGAAATTCCCTAAGCCCCGGACCCATCGATTTTGGTCAAAAATGAAAAATTTAAAAGTGCCCCTATTTCTGCTTTAAACTTTAGTTACCATCCCAAAATGAATCCCTGAGATGAAAAAAGTTGATTTCGGAGCATGATTTTTGAACAGGAGCTTCAACGGTTTTGGGGCATATGAGAAATTCCCTAAGCCCCGGACCCATCGATTTTGGTCAAAAATGAAAATTTTAAAAGTGCCCCTATTTCTGCTTTAAACTTTAGTTACCATCCCAAAATGAATCCCTGAGATGAAAAAAGTTGATTTCGGAGCATGATTTTTGAACAGGAGCTTCAACGGTTTTGGGGCAGATGAGAAATTCCCTAAGCCCCGGACCCATCGATTTTGGTCAAAAATGAAAATTTTAAAAGTGCCCCTATTTCTGCTTTAAACTTTAGTTACCATCCCAAAATGAATCCCTGAGATGAAAAAAGTTGATTTCGGAGCATGATTTTTGAACAGGAGCTTCAACGGTTTTGGGGCATATGAGAAATTCCCTAAGCCCCGGACCCATCGATTTTGGTCAAAAATGAAAATTTTAAAAGTGCCCCTATTTCTGCTTTAAACTTTAGTTACCATCCCAAAATGAATCCCTGAGATGAAAAAAGTTGATTTCGGAGCATGATTTTTGAACAGGAGCTTCAACGGTTTTGGGGCATATGAGAAATTCCCTAAGCCCCGGACCCATCGATTTTGGTCAAAAATGAAAATTTTAAAAGTGCCCCTATTTCTGCTTTAAACTTTAGTTACCATCCCAAAATGAATCCCTGAGATGAAAAAAGTTGATTTCGGAGCATGATTTTTGAACAGGAGCTTCAACGGTTTTGGGGCATATGAGAAATTCCCTAAGCCCCGGAACCATCGATTTTGGTCAAAAATGAAAATTTTAAAAGTGCCCCTATTTCTGCTTTAAACTTTAGTTACCATCCCAAAATGAATCCCTGAGATGAAAAAAGTTGATTTCGGAGCATGATTTTTGAACAGGAGCTTTAACGGTTTTGGGGCATATGAGAAATTCCCTAAGCCCCGGACCCATCGATTTTGGTCAAAAATTAAAATTTTAAAAGTGCCCCTATTTCTGCTTTAAACTTTAGTTACCATCCCAAAATGAATCCCTGAGATGAAAAAAGTTGATTTCGGAGCATGATTTTTGAACAGGAGCTTCAACGGTTTTGGGGCATATGAGAAATTCCCTAAGCCCCGGACCCATCGATTTTGGTCAAAACTGAAAATTTTAAAAGTGCCCCTATTTCTGCTTTAAACTTTAGTTACCATCCCAAAATGAATCCCTGAGATGAAAAAAGTTGATTTCGGAGCATGATTTTTGAACAGGAGCTTCAACGGTTTTGGGGCATATGAGAAATTCCCTAAGCCCCGGACCCATCGATTTTGGTCAAAAATGAAAATTTTAAAAGTGTCCCTATTTCTGCTTTAAACTTTAGTTACCATCCCAAAATGAATCCCTGAGATGAAAAAAGTTGATTTCGGAGCATGATTTTTGAACAGGAGCTTCAACGGTTTTGGGGCATATGAGAAATTCCCTAAGCCCCGGACCCATCGATTTTGGTCAAAAATGAAAAATTTAAAAGTGCCCCTATTTCTGCTTTAAACTTTAGTTACCATCCCAAAATGAATCCCTGAGATGAAAAAAGTTGATTTCGGAGCATGATTTTTGAACAGGAGCTTCAACGGTTTTGGGGCATATGAGAAATTCCCTAAGCCCCGGACCCATCGATTTTGGTCAAAAATGAAAATTTTAAAAGTGCCCCTATTTCTGCTTTAAACTTTAGTTACCATCCCAAAATGAATCCCTGAGATGAAAAAAGTTGATTTCGGAGCATGATTTTTGAACAGGAGCTTCAATGGTTTTGGGGCATATGAGAAATTCCCTAAGCCCCGGACCCATCGATTTTGGTCAAAAATTAAAATTTTAAAAGTGCCCCTATTTCTGCTTTAAACTTTAGATACCATCCCAAAATGAATCCCTGAGATGAAAAAAGTTGATTTCGGAGCATGATTTTTGAACAGGAGCTTCAACGGTTTTGGGGCATATGAGAAATTCCCTAAGCCCCGGACCCATCGATTTTGGTCAAAAATGAAAAATTTAAAAGTGCCCCTATTTCTGCTTTAAACTTTAGTTACCATCCCAAAATGAATCCCTGAGATGAAAAAAGTTGATTTCGGAGCATGATTTTTGAACAGGAGCTTCAACGGTTTTGGGGCAGATGAGAAATTCCCTAAGCCCCGGACCCATCGATTTTGGTCAAAAATGAAAATTTTAAAAGTGCCCCTATTTCTGCTTTAAACTTTAGTTACCATCCCAAAATGAATCCCTGAGATGAAAAAAGTTGATTTCGGAGCATGATTTTTGAACAGGAGCTTCAACGGTTTTGGGGCATATGAGAAATTCCCTAAGCCCCGGACCCATCGATTTTGGTCAAAAATTAAAATTTTAAAAGTGCCCCTATTTCTGCTTTAAACTTTAGTTACCATCCCAAAATGAATCCCTGAGATGAAAAAAGTTGATTTCGGAGCATGATTTTTGAACAGGAGCTTCAACGGTTTTGGGGCATATGAGAAATTCCCTAAGCCCCAGACCCATCAATTTTGGTCAAAACTGAAAATTTTAAAAGTGCCCCTATTTCTGCTTTAAACTTTAGTTACCATCCCAAAATGAATCCCTGAGATGAAAAAAGTTGATTTCGGAGCATGATTTTTGAACAGGAGCTTCAACGGTTTTGGGGCAGATGAGAAATTCCCTAAGCCCCGGACCCATCGATTTTGGTCAAAAATGAAAATTTTAAAAGTGCCCCTTTTTCTGCTTTAAACTTTAGTTACCATCCCAAAATGAATCCCTGAGATGAAAAAAGTTGATTTCGGAGCATGATTTTTGAACAGGAGCTTCAACGGTTTTGGGGCATATGAGAAATTCCCTAAGCCCCGGACCCATCGATTTTGGTCAAAAATGAAAAATTTAAAAGTGCCCCTATTTCTGCTTTAAACTTTAGTTACCATCCCAAAATGAATCCCTGAGATGAAAAAAGTTGATTTCGGAGCATGATTTTTGAACAGGAGCTTCAATGGTTTTGGGGCATATGAGAAATTCCCTAAGCCCCAGACCCATCGATTTTGGTCAAAAATTAAAATTTTAAAAGTGCCCCTATTTCTGCTTTAAACTTTAGTTACCATCCCAAAATGAATCCCTGAGATGAAAAAAGTTGATTTCGGAGCATGATTTTTGAACAGGAGCTTCAACGGTTTTGGGGCATATGAGCAATTCCCTATGCCCCGTACCCATCGATTTTGGTCAAAAATGAAAATTTTAAAAGTGCCTCTATTTCTGCTTTAAACTTTAGTTACCATCCCAAAATGAATCCCTGAGATGAAAAAAGTTGATTTCGGAGCATGATTTTTGAACAGGAGCTTCAACGGTTTTGGGGCATATGAGAAATTCCCTAAGCCCCAGACCCATCAATTTTGGTCAAAACTGAAAATTTTAAAAGTGCCCCTATTTCTGCTTTAAACTTTAGTTACCATCCCAAAATGAATCCCTGAGATGAAAAAAGTTGATTTCGGAGCATGATTTTTGAACAGGAGCTTCAACGGTTTTGGGGCATATGAGAAATTCCCTAAGCCCCGGACCCATCGATTTTGGTCAAAAATGAAAATTTTAAAAGTGCCCCTATTTCTGCTTCAAACTTTAGTTACCATCCCAAAATGAATCCCTGAGATGAAAAAAGTTGATTTCGGAGCATGATTTTTGAACAGGAGCTTCAACGGTTTTGGGGCATATGAGAAATTCCCTAAGCCCCGGACCCATCGATTTTGGTCAAAACTGAAAATTTTAAAAGTGCCCCTATTTCTGCTTTAAACTTTAGTTACCATCCCAAAATGAATCCCTGAGATGAAAAAAGTTGATTTCGGAGCATGATTTTTGAACAGGAGCTTCAACGGTTTTGGGGCAGATGAGAAATTCCCTAAGCCCCGGACCCATCGATTTTGGTCAAAAATGAAAATTTTAAAAGTGCCCCTATTTCTGCTTTAAACTTTAGTTACCATCCCAAAATGAATCCCTGAGATGAAAAAAGTTGATTTCGGAGCATGATTTTTGAACAGGAGCTTCAACGGTTTTGGGGCATATGAGAAATTCCCTAAGCCCCGGACCCATCGATTTTGGTCAAAAATGAAAATTTTAAAAGTGCCCCTATTTCTGCTTTAAACTTTAGTTACCATCCCAAAATGAATCCCTGAGATGAAAAAAGTTGATTTCGGAGCATGATTTTTGAACAGGAGCTTCAACGGTTTTGGGGCATATGAGAAATTCCCTAAGCCCCGGACCCATCGATTTTGGTCAAAAATGAAAATTTTAAAAGTGCCCCTATTTCTGCTTTAAACTTTAGTTACCATCCCAAAATGAATCCCTGAGATGAAAAAAGTTGATTTCGGAGCATGATTTTTGAACAGGAGCTTCAACGGTTTTGGGGCATATGAGAAATTCCCTAAGCCCCGGAACCATCGATTTTGGTCAAAAATGAAAATTTTAAAAGTGCCCCTATTTCTGCTTTAAACTTTAGTTACCATCCCAAAATGAATCCCTGAGATGAAAAAAGTTGATTTCGGAGCATGATTTTTGAACAGGAGCTTTAACGGTTTTGGGGCATATGAGAAATTCCCTAAGCCCCGGACCCATCGATTTTGGTCAAAAATTAAAATTTTAAAAGTGCCCCTATTTCTGCTTTAAACTTTAGTTACCATCCCAAAATGAATCCCTGAGATGAAAAAAGTTGATTTCGGAGCATGATTTTTGAACAGGAGCTTCAACGGTTTTGGGGCATATGAGAAATTCCCTAAGCCCCGGACCCATCGATTTTGGTCAAAACTGAAAATTTTAAAAGTGCCCCTATTTCTGCTTTAAACTTTAGTTACCATCCCAAAATGAATCCCTGAGATGAAAAAAGTTGATTTCGGAGCATGATTTTTGAACAGGAGCTTCAACGGTTTTGGGGCATATGAGAAATTCCCTAAGCCCCGGACCCATCGATTTTGGTCAAAAATGAAAATTTTAAAAGTGTCCCTATTTCTGCTTTAAACTTTAGTTACCATCCCAAAATGAATCCCTGAGATGAAAAAAGTTGATTTCGGAGCATGATTTTTGAACAGGAGCTTCAACGGTTTTGGGGCATATGAGAAATTCCCTAAGCCCCGGACCCATCGATTTTGGTCAAAAATGAAAAATTTAAAAGTGCCCCTATTTCTGCTTTAAACTTTAGTTACCATCCCAAAATGAATCCCTGAGATGAAAAAAGTTGATTTCGGAGCATGATTTTTGAACAGGAGCTTCAACGGTTTTGGGGCATATGAGAAATTCCCTAAGCCCCGGACCCATCGATTTTGGTCAAAAATGAAAATTTTAAAAGTGCCCCTATTTCTGCTTTAAACTTTAGTTACCATCCCAAAATGAATCCCTGAGATGAAAAAAGTTGATTTCGGAGCATGATTTTTGAACAGGAGCTTCAATGGTTTTGGGGCATATGAGAAATTCCCTAAGCCCCGGACCCATCGATTTTGGTCAAAAATTAAAATTTTAAAAGTGCCCCTATTTCTGCTTTAAACTTTAGATACCATCCCAAAATGAATCCCTGAGATGAAAAAAGTTGATTTCGGAGCATGATTTTTGAACAGGAGCTTCAACGGTTTTGGGGCATATGAGAAATTCCCTAAGCCCCGGACCCATCGATTTTGGTCAAAAATGAAAAATTTAAAAGTGCCCCTATTTCTGCTTTAAACTTTAGTTACCATCCCAAAATGAATCCCTGAGATGAAAAAAGTTGATTTCGGAGCATGATTTTTGAACAGGAGCTTCAACGGTTTTGGGGCAGATGAGAAATTCCCTAAGCCCCGGACCCATCGATTTTGGTCAAAAATGAAAATTTTAAAAGTGCCCCTATTTCTGCTTTAAACTTTAGTTACCATCCCAAAATGAATCCCTGAGATGAAAAAAGTTGATTTCGGAGCATGATTTTTGAACAGGAGCTTCAACGGTTTTGGGGCATATGAGAAATTCCCTAAGCCCCGGACCCATCGATTTTGGTCAAAAATTAAAATTTTAAAAGTGCCCCTATTTCTGCTTTAAACTTTAGTTACCATCCCAAAATGAATCCCTGAGATGAAAAAAGTTGATTTCGGAGCATGATTTTTGAACAGGAGCTTCAACGGTTTTGGGGCATATGAGAAATTCCCTAAGCCCCAGACCCATCAATTTTGGTCAAAACTGAAAATTTTAAAAGTGCCCCTATTTCTGCTTTAAACTTTAGTTACCATCCCAAAATGAATCCCTGAGATGAAAAAAGTTGATTTCGGAGCATGATTTTTGAACAGGAGCTTCAACGGTTTTGGGGCAGATGAGAAATTCCCTAAGCCCCGGACCCATCGATTTTGGTCAAAAATGAAAATTTTAAAAGTGCCCCTTTTTCTGCTTTAAACTTTAGTTACCATCCCAAAATGAATCCCTGAGATGAAAAAAGTTGATTTCGGAGCATGATTTTTGAACAGGAGCTTCAACGGTTTTGGGGCATATGAGAAATTCCCTAAGCCCCGGACCCATCGATTTTGGTCAAAAATGAAAAATTTAAAAGTGCCCCTATTTCTGCTTTAAACTTTAGTTACCATCCCAAAATGAATCCCTGAGATGAAAAAAGTTGATTTCGGAGCATGATTTTTGAACAGGAGCTTCAATGGTTTTGGGGCATATGAGAAATTCCCTAAGCCCCAGACCCATCGATTTTGGTCAAAAATTAAAATTTTAAAAGTGCCCCTATTTCTGCTTTAAACTTTAGTTACCATCCCAAAATGAATCCCTGAGATGAAAAAAGTTGATTTCGGAGCATGATTTTTGAACAGGAGCTTCAACGGTTTTGGGGCATATGAGAAATTCCCTATGCCCCGTACCCATCGATTTTGGTCAAAAATGAAAATTTTAAAAGTGCCTCTATTTCTGCTTTAAACTTTAGTTACCATCCCAAAATGAATCCCTGAGATGAAAAAAGTTGATTTCGGAGCATGATTTTTGAACAGGAGCTTCAACGGTTTTGGGGCATATGAGAAATTCCCTAAGCCCCAGACCCATCAATTTTGGTCAAAACTGAAAATTTTAAAAGTGCCCCTATTTCTGCTTTAAACTTTAGTTACCATCCCAAAATGAATCCCTGAGATGAAAAAAGTTGATTTCGGAGCATGATTTTTGAACAGGAGCTTCAACGGTTTTGGGGCATATGAGAAATTCCCTAAGCCCCGGACCCATCGATTTTGGTCAAAAATGAAAATTTTAAAAGTGCCCCTATTTCTGCTTCAAACTTTAGTTACCATCCCAAAATGAATCCCTGAGATGAAAAAAGTTGATTTCGGAGCATGATTTTTGAACAGGAGCTTCAACGGTTTTGGGGCATATGAGAAATTCCCTAAGCCCCGGACCCATCGATTTTGGTCAAAAATTAAAATTTTAAAAGTGCCCCTATTTCTGCTTTAAACTTTAGTTACCATCCGAAAATGAATCCCTGAGATGAAAAAAGTTGATTTCGGAGCATGATTTTTGAACAGGAGCTTCAACGGTTTTGGGGCATATGAGAAATTCCCTAAGCCCCGGACCCATCGATTTTGGTCAAAACTGAAAATTTTAAAAGTGCCCCTATTTCTGCTTTAAACTTTAGTTACCATCCCAAAATGAATCCCTGAGATGAAAAAAGTTGATTTCGGAGCATGATTTTTGAACAGGAGCTTCAACGGTTTTGGGGCATATGAGAAATTCCCTAAGCCCCGGACCTATCGATTTTGGTCAAAAATGAAAATTTTAAAAGTGCCCCTATTTCTGCTTTAAACTTTAGATACCATCCCAAAATGAATCCCTGAGATGAAAAAAGTAGATTTTGGAGCATGATTTTTGAACAGGAGCTTCAACGGTTTTGGGGCATATGAGAAATTCCCTAAGCCCCGGACCTATCGATTTTGGTCAAAAATGAAAATTTTAAAAGTGCCCCTATTTCTGCTTTAAACTTTAGATACCATCCCAAAATGAATCCCTGAGATGAAAAAAGTTGATTTCGGAGCATGATTTTTGAACAGGAGCTTCAACGGTTTTGGGGCATATGAGAAATTCCCTAAGCCCCGGACCCATCGATTTTGGTCAAAAATGAAAAATTTAAAAGTGCCCCTATTTCTGCTTTAAACTTTAGTTACCATCCCAAAATGAATCCCTGAGATGAAAAAAGTTGATTTCGGAGCATGATTTTTGAACAGGAGCTTCAACGGTTTTGGGGCATATGAGAAATTCCCTAAGCCCCGGACCCATCGATTTTGGTCAAAAATGAAAATTTTAAAAGTGCCCCTATTTCTGCTTTAAACTTTAGTTACCATCCCAAAATGAATCCCTGAGATGAAAAAAGTTGATTTCGGAGCATGATTTTTGAACAGGAGCTTCAACGGTTTTGGGGCAGATGAGAAATTCCCTAAGCCCCGGACCCATCGATTTTGGTCAAAAATGAAAATTTTAAAAGTGCCCCTATTTCTGCTTTAAACTTTAGTTACCATCCCAAAATGAATCCCTGAGATGAAAAAAGTTGATTTCGGAGCATGATTTTTGAACAGGAGCTTCAACGGTTTTGGGGCATATGAGAAATTCCCTAAGCCCCGGACCCATCGATTTTGGTCAAAAATGAAAATTTTAAAAGTGCCCCTATTTCTGCTTTAAACTTTAGTTACCATCCCAAAATGAATCCCTGAGATGAAAAAAGTTGATTTCGGAGCATGATTTTTGAACAGGAGCTTCAACGGTTTTGGGGCATATGAGAAATTCCCTAAGCCCCGGACCCATCGATTTTGGTCAAAAATTAAAATTTTAAAAGTGCCCCTATTTCTGCTTTAAACTTTAGTTACCATCCCAAAATGAATCCCTGAGATGAAAAAAGTTGATTTCGGAGCATGATTTTTGAACAGGAGCTTCAACGGTTTTGTGGCATATGAGAAATTCCCTAAGCCCCGGACCCATCGATTTTGGTCAAAAATTAAAATTTTAAAAGTGCCCCTATTTCTGCTTTAAACTTTAGTTACCATCCCAAAATGAATCCCTGAGATGAAAAAAGTTGATTTCGGAGCATGATTTTTGAACAGGAGCTTCAACGGTTTTGGGGCATATGAGAAATTCCCTAAGCCCCGGACCCATCGATTTTGGTCAAAACTGAAAATTTTAAAAGTGCCCCTATTTCTGCTTTAAACTTTAGTTACCATCCCAAAATGAATCCCTGAGATGAAAAAAGTTGATTTCGGAGCATGATTTTTGAACAGGAGCTTCAACGGTTTTGGGGTATATGAGAAATTCCCTAAGCCCCAGACCCATCAATTTTGGTCAAAACTGAAAATTTTAAAAGTGCCCCTATTTCTGCTTTAAACTTTAGTTACCATCCCAAAATGAATCCCTGAGATGAAAAAAGTTGATTTCGGAGCATGATTTTTGAACAGGAGCTTCAACGGTTTTGGGGCATATGAGAAATTCCCTAAGCCCCGGACCCATCGATTTTGGTCAAAAATGAAAATTTTAAAAGTGCCCCTATTTCTGCTTTAAACTTTAGTTACCATCCCAAAATGAATCCCTGAGATGAAAAAAGTTGATTTCGGAGCATGATTTTTGAACAGGAGCTTCAACGGTTTTGGGGCATATGAGAAATTCCCTAAGCCCCGGACCCATCGATTTTGGTCAAAAATGAAAATTTTAAAAGTGCCCCTATTTCTGCTTTAAACTTTAGTTACCATCCCAAAATGAATCCCTGAGATGAAAAAAGTTGATTTCGGAGCATGATTTTTGAACAGGAGCTTCAACGGTTTTGGGGCATATGAGAAATTCCCTAAGCCCCGGACCTATCGATTTTGGTCAAAAATGAAAATTTTAAAAGTGCCCCTATTTCTGCTTTA
This sequence comes from Pseudophryne corroboree, assembly GCF_028390025.1. Lineage (NCBI taxonomy): Eukaryota > Metazoa > Chordata > Amphibia > Anura > Myobatrachidae > Pseudophryne > Pseudophryne corroboree. The sequence goes on from NW_026968429.1 coordinate 24,697, forward strand.
AACTTTAGATACCATCCCAAAATGAATCCCTGAGATGAAAAAAGTTGATTTCGGAGCATGATTTTTGAACAGGAGCTTCAACGGTTTTGGGGCATATGAGAAATTCCCTAAGCCCCGGACCCATCGATTTTGGTCAAAAATGAAAATTTTAAAAGTGCCCCTATTTCTGCTTTAAACTTTAGTTACCATCCCAAAATGAATCCCTGAGATGAAAAAAGTTGATTTCGGAGCATGATTTTTGAACAGGAGCTTCAACGGTTTTGGGGCATATGAGAAATTCCCTAAGCCCCGGACCCATCGATTTTGGTCAAAAATGAAAATTTTAAAAGTGCCCCTATTTCTGCTTTAAACTTTAGTTACCATCCCAAAATGAATCCCTGAGATGAAAAAAGTTGATTTCGGAGCATGATTTTTGAACAGGAGCTTCAACGGTTTTGGGGCATATGAGAAATTCCCTAAGCCCCGGACCCATCGATTTTGGTCAAAAATTAAAATTTTAAAAGTGCCCCTATTTCTGCTTTAAACTTTAGTTACCATCCCAAAATGAATCCCTGAGATGAAAAAAGTTGATTTCGGAGCATGATTTTTGAACAGGAGCTTCAACGGTTTTGGGGCATATGAGAAATTCCCTAAGCCCCGGACCCATCGATTTTGGTCAAAAATGAAAATTTTAAAAGTGCCCCTATTTCTGCTTTAAACTTTAGTTACCATCCGAAAATGAATCCCTGAGATGAAAAAAGTTGATTTCGGAGCATGATTTTTGAACAGGAGCTTCAACGGTTTTGGGGCATATGAGAAATTCCCTAAGCCCCGGACCCATCGATTTTGGTCAAAACTGAAAATTTTAAAAGTGCCCCTATTTCTGCTTTAAACTTTAGTTACCATCCCAAAATGAATCCCTGAGATGAAAAAAGTTGATTTCGGAGCATGATTTTTGAACAGGAGCTTCAACGGTTTTGGGGCATATGAGAAATTCCCTAAGCCCCAGACCCATCAATTTTGGTCAAAACTGAAAATTTTAAAATTGCCCCTATTTCTGCTTTAAACTTTAGTTACCATCCCAAAATGAATCCCTGAGATGAAAAAAGTTGATTTCGGAGCATGATTTTTGAACAGGAGCTTCAACGGTTTTGGGGCATATGAGAAATTCCCTAAGCCCCGGACCCATCGATTTTGGTCAAAAATGAAAATTTTAAAAGTGCCCCTATTTCTGCTTTAAACTTTAGTTACCATCCCAAAATGAATCCCTGAGATGAAAAAAGTTGATTTCGGAGCATGATTTTTGAACAGGAGCTTCAACGGTTTTGGGGCATATGAGAAATTCCCTAAGCCCCGGACCCATCGATTTTGGTCAAAAATGAAAATTTTAAAAGTGCCCCTATTTCTGCTTTAAACTTTAGTTACCATCCCAAAATGAATCCCTGGGATGAAAAAAGTTGATTTCGGAGCATGATTTTTGAACAGGAGCTTCAACGGTTTTGGGGCATATGAGAAATTCCCTAAGCCCTGGACCCATCGATTTTGGTCAAAAATGAAAATTTTAAAAGTGCCCCTATTTCTGCTTTAAACTTTAGTTACCATCCCAAAATGAATCCCTGAGATGAAAAAAGTTGATTTCGGAGCATGATTTTTGAACAGGAGCTTCAACGGTTTTGTGGCATATGAGAAATTCCCTAAGCCCCGGACCCATCAATTTTGTTCTCATAATAAAAATTTTAAAAGTGCCCCTATTTCTGCTTTAAACTTTAGTTACCATCCCAAAATGAATCCCTGAGATGAAAAAAGTTGATTTCGGAGTATGATTTTTGAACAGGAGCTTCAACGGTTTTGGGGCATATGAGAAATTCCCTAAGCCCCAGACCCATCAATTTTGGTCAAAACTGAAAATTTTAAAAGTGCCCCTATTTCTGCTTTAAACTTTAGTTACCATCCCAAAATGAATCCCTGAGATGAAAAAAGTTGATTTCGGAGCATGATTTTTGAACAGGAGCTTCAACGGTTTTGGGGCATATGAGAAATTCCCTAAGCCCCGGACCCATCGATTTTGGTCAAAAATGAAAATTTTAAAAGTGCCCCTATTTCTGCTTTAAACTTTAGTTACCATCCCAAAATGAATCCCTGAGATGAAAAAAGTTGATTTCGGAGCATGATTTTTGAACAGGAGCTTCAACGGTTTTGGGGCATATGAGAAATTCCCTAAGCCCCGGACCCATCGATTTTGGTCAAAAATGAAAATTTTAAAAGTGCCCCTATTTCTGCTTTAAACTTTAGTTACCATCCCAAAATGAATCCCTGAGATGAAAAAAGTTGATTTCGGAGCATGATTTTTGAACAGGAGCTTCAACGGTTTTGGGGCATATGAGAAATTCCCTAAGCCCCGGACCTATCGATTTTGGTCAAAAATGAAAATTTTAAAAGTGCCCCTATTTCTGCTTTAAACTTTAGATACCATCCCAAAATGAATCCCTGAGATGAAAAAAGTTGATTTCGGAGCATGATTTTTGAACAGGAGCTTCAACGGTTTTGGGGCATATGAGAAATTCCCTAAGCCCCGGACCCATCGATTTTGGTCAAAAATGAAAAATTTAAAAGTGCCCCTATTTCTGCTTTAAACTTTAGTTACCATCCCAAAATGAATCCCTGAGATGAAAAAAGTTGATTTCGGAGCATGATTTTTGAACAGGAGCTTCAACGGTTTTGGGGCATATGAGAAATTCCCTAAGCCCCGGACCCATCGATTTTGGTCAAAAATGAAAATTTTAAAAGTGCCCCTATTTCTGCTTTAAACTTTAGTTACCATCCCAAAATGAATCCCTGAGATGAAAAAAGTTGATTTCGGAGCATGATTTTTGAACAGGAGCTTCAACGGTTTTGGGGCAGATGAGAAATTCCCTAAGCCCCGGACCCATCGATTTTGGTCAAAAATGAAAATTTTAAAAGTGCCCCTATTTCTGCTTTAAACTTTAGTTACCATCCCAAAATGAATCCCTGAGATGAAAAAAGTTGATTTCGGAGCATGATTTTTGAACAGGAGCTTCAACGGTTTTGGGGCATATGAGAAATTCCCTAAGCCCCGGACCCATCGATTTTGGTCAAAAATGAAAATTTTAAAAGTGCCCCTATTTCTGCTTTAAACTTTAGTTACCATCCCAAAATGAATCCCTGAGATGAAAAAAGTTGATTTCGGAGCATGATTTTTGAACAGGAGCTTCAACGGTTTTGGGGCATATGAGAAATTCCCTAAGCCCCGGACCCATCGATTTTGGTCAAAAATTAAAATTTTAAAAGTGCCCCTATTTCTGCTTTAAACTTTAGTTACCATCCCAAAATGAATCCCTGAGATGAAAAAAGTTGATTTCGGAGCATGATTTTTGAACAGGAGCTTCAACGGTTTTGTGGCATATGAGAAATTCCCTAAGCCCCGGACCTATCGATTTTGGTCAAAAATTAAAATTTTAAAAGTGCCCCTATTTCTGCTTTAAACTTTAGTTACCATCCCAAAATGAATCCCTGAGATGAAAAAAGTTGATTTCGGAGCATGATTTTTGAACAGGAGCTTCAACGGTTTTGGGGCATATGAGAAATTCCCTAAGCCCCGGACCCATCGATTTTGGTCAAAAATGAAAATTTTAAAAGTGCCCCTATTTCTGCTTTAAACTTTAGTTACCATCCGAAAATGAATCCCTGAGATGAAAAAAGTTGATTTCGGAGCATGATTTTTGAACAGGAGCTTCAACGGTTTTGGGGCATATGAGAAATTCCCTAAGCCCCGGACCCATCGATTTTGGTCAAAACTGAAAATTTTAAAAGTGCCCCTATTTCTGCTTTAAACTTTAGTTACCATCCCAAAATGAATCCCTGAGATGAAAAAAGTTGATTTCGGAGCATGATTTTTGAACAGGAGCTTCAACGGTTTTGGGGCATATGAGAAATTCCCTAAGCCCTGGACCCATCGATTTTGGTCAAAAATGAAAATTTTAAAAGTGCCCCTATTTCTGCTTTAAACTTTAGTTACCATCCCAAAATGAATCCCTGAGATGAAAAAAGTTGATTTCGGAGCATGATTTTTGAACAGGAGCTTCAACGGTTTTGTGGCATATGAGAAATTCCCTAAGCCCCGGACCCATCAATTTTGTTCTCATAATAAAAATTTTAAAAGTGCCCCTATTTCTGCTTTAAACTTTAGTTACCATCCCAAAATGAATCCCTGAGATGAAAAAAGTTGATTTCGGAGTATGATTTTTGAACAGGAGCTTCAACGGTTTTGGGGCATATGAGAAATTCCCTAAGCCCCAGACCCATCAATTTTGGTCAAAACTGAAAATTTTAAAAGTGCCCCTATTTCTGCTTTAAACTTTAGTTACCATCCCAAAATGAATCCCTGAGATGAAAAAAGTTGATTTCGGAGCATGATTTTTGAACAGGAGCTTCAACGGTTTTGGGGCATATGAGAAATTCCCTAAGCCCCGGACCCATCGATTTTGGTCAAAAATGAAAATTTTAAAAGTGCCCCTATTTCTGCTTTAAACTTTAGTTACCATCCCAAAATGAATCCCTGAGATGAAAAAAGTTGATTTCGGAGCATGATTTTTGAACAGGAGCTTCAACGGTTTTGGGGCATATGAGAAATTCCCTAAGCCCCGGACCCATCGATTTTGGTCAAAAATGAAAATTTTAAAAGTGCCCCTATTTCTGCTTTAAACTTTAGTTACCATCCCAAAATGAATCCCTGAGATGAAAAAAGTTGATTTCGGAGCATGATTTTTGAACAGGAGCTTCAACGGTTTTGGGGCATATGAGAAATTCCCTAAGCCCCGGACCCATCGATTTTGGTCAAAAATGAAAATTTTAAAAGTGCCCCTATTTCTGCTTTAAACTTTAGTTACCATCCCAAAATGAATCCCTGAGATGAAAAAAGTTGATTTCGGAGCATGATTTTTGAACAGGAGCTTCAACGGTTTTGGGGCATATGAGAAATTCCCTAAGCCCTGGACCCATCGATTTTGGTCAAAAATGAAAATTTTAAAAGTGCCCCTATTTCTGCTTTAAACTTTAGTTACCATCCCAAAATGAATCCCTGAGATGAAAAAAGTTGATTTCGGAGCATGATTTTTGAACAGGAGCTTCAACGGTTTTGTGGCATATGAGAAATTCCCTAAGCCCCGGACCCATCAATTTTGTTCTCATAATAAAAATTTTAAAAGTGCCCCTATTTCTGCTTTAAACTTTAGTTACCATCCCAAAATGAATCCCTGAGATGAAAAAAGTTGATTTCGGAGTATGATTTTTGAACAGGAGCTTCAACGGTTTTGGGGCATATGAGAAATTCCCTAAGCCCCAGACCCATCAATTTTGGTCAAAACTGAAAATTTTAAAAGTGCCCCTATTTCTGCTTTAAACTTTAGTTACCATCCCAAAATGAATCCCTGAGATGAAAAAAGTTGATTTCGGAGCATGATTTTTGAACAGGAGCTTCAACGGTTTTGGGGCATATGAGAAATTCCCTAAGCCCCGGACCCATCGATTTTGGTCAAAAATGAAAATTTTAAAAGTGTCCCTATTTCTGCTTTAAACTTTAGTTACCATCCCAAAATGAATCCCTGAGATGAAAAAAGTTGATTTCGGAGCATGATTTTTGAACAGGAGCTTTAACGGTTTTGGGGCATATGAGAAATTCCCTAAGCCCCGGACCCATCGATTTTGGTCAAAAATGAATTTTTTAAAAGTGCCCCTATTTCTGCTTTAAACTTTAGTTACCATCCCAAAATGAATCCCTGAGATGAAAAAAGTTGATTTCGGAGCATGATTTTTGAACAGGAGCTTCAACGGTTTTGGGGCATATGAGAAATTCCCTAAGCCCCGGACCCATCGATTTTGGTCAAAAATGAAAATTTTAAAAGTGTCCCTATTTCTGCTTTAAACTTTAGTTACCATCCCAAAATGAATCCCTGAGATGAAAAAAGTTGATTTCGGAGCATGATTTTTGAACAGGAGCTTTAACGGTTTTGGGGCATATGAGAAATTCCCTAAGCCCCGGACCCATCGATTTTGGTCAAAAATGAAAATGTTAAAAGTGCCCCTATTTCTGCTTTAAACTTTAGTAACCATCCCAAAATGAATCCCTGAGATGAAAAAAGTTGATTTCGGAGCATGATTTTTGAACAGGAGCTTCAACGGTTTTGGGGCATATGAGAAATTCCCTAAGCCCCGGACCCATCGATTTTGGTCAAAAATGAAAATTTTAAAAGTGCCCCTATTTCTGCTTTAAACTTTAGTTACCATCCCAAAATGAATCCCTGAGATGAAAAAAATTGATTTCGGAGCATGATTTTTGAACAGGAGCTTCAACGGTTTTGGGGCATATGAGAAATTCCCTGAGCCCCGGACCCATCGATTTTGGTCAAAAATGAAAATTTTAAAAGTGTCCCTATTTCTGCTTTAAACTTTAGTTACCATCCCAAAATGAATCCTTGAGATGAAAAAAGTTGATTTCGGAGCATGATTTTTGAACAGGAGCTTCAACGGTTTTGGGGCATATGAGAAATTCCCTAAGCCCCGGACCCATCGATTTTGGTCAAAAATGAAAATTTTAAAAGTGCCCCTATTTCTGCTTTAAACTTTAGTTACCATCCCAAAATGAATCCCTGAGATGAAAAAAATTGATTTCGGAGCATGATTTTTGAACAGGAGCTTCAACGGTTTTGGGGCATATGAGAAATTCCCTGAGCCCCGGACCCATCGATTTTGGTCAAAAATGAAAATTTTAAAAGTGTCCCTATTTCTGCTTTAAACTTTAGTTACCATCCCAAAATGAATCCTTGAGATGAAAAAAGTTGATTTCGGAGCATGATTTTTGAACAGGAGCTTCAACGGTTTTGGGGCATATGAGAAATTCCCTATGCCCCGTACCCATCGATTTTGGTCAAAAATGAAAATTTTAAAAGTGCCTCTATTTCTGCTTTAAACTTTAGTTACCATCCCAAAATGAATCCCTGAGATGAAAAAAGTTGATTTCGGAGCATGATTTTTGAACAGGAGCTTCAACGGTTTTGGGGCATATGAGAAATTCCCTAAGCCCTGGACCCATCGATTTTGGTCAAAAATGAAAATTTTAAAAGTGCCCCTATTTCTGCTTTAAACTTTAGTTACCATCCCAAAATGAATCCCTGAGATGAAAAAAGTTGATTTCGGAGCATGATTTTTGAACAGGAGCTTCAACGGTTTTGTGGCATATGAGAAATTCCCTAAGCCCCGGACCCATCAATTTTGTTCTCATAATAAAAATTTTAAAAGTGCCCCTATTTCTGCTTTAAACTTTAGTTACCATCCCAAAATGAATCCCTGAGATGAAAAAAGTTGATTTCGGAGTATGATTTTTGAACAGGAGCTTCAACGGTTTTGGGGCATATGAGAAATTCCCTAAGCCCCAGACCCATCAATTTTGGTCAAAACTGAAAATTTTAAAAGTGCCCCTATTTCTGCTTTAAACTTTAGTTACCATCCCAAAATGAATCCCTGAGATGAAAAAAGTTGATTTCGGAGCATGATTTTTGAACAGGAGCTTCAACGGTTTTGGGGCATATGAGAAATTCCCTAAGCCCCGGACCCATCGATTTTGGTCAAAAATGAAAATTTTAAAAGTGTCCCTATTTCTGCTTTAAACTTTAGTTACCATCCCAAAATGAATCCCTGAGATGAAAAAAGTTGATTTCGGAGCATGATTTTTGAACAGGAGCTTTAACGGTTTTGGGGCATATGAGAAATTCCCTAAGCCCCGGACCCATCGATTTTGGTCAAAAATGAATTTTTTAAAAGTGCCCCTATTTCTGCTTTAAACTTTAGTTACCATCCCAAAATGAATCCCTGAGATGAAAAAAGTTGATTTCGGAGCATGATTTTTGAACAGGAGCTTCAACGGTTTTGGGGCATATGAGAAATTCCCTAAGCCCCGGACCCATCGATTTTGGTCAAAAATGAAAATTTTAAAAGTGTCCCTATTTCTGCTTTAAACTTTAGTTACCATCCCAAAATGAATCCCTGAGATGAAAAAAGTTGATTTCGGAGCATGATTTTTGAACAGGAGCTTTAACGGTTTTGGGGCATATGAGAAATTCCCTAAGCCCCGGACCCATCGATTTTGGTCAAAAATGAAAATGTTAAAAGTGCCCCTATTTCTGCTTTAAACTTTAGTAACCATCCCAAAATGAATCCCTGAGATGAAAAAAGTTGATTTCGGAGCATGATTTTTGAACAGGAGCTTCAACGGTTTTGGGGCATATGAGAAATTCCCTAAGCCCCGGACCCATCGATTTTGGTCAAAAATGAAAATTTTAAAAGTGCCCCTATTTCTGCTTTAAACTTTAGTTACCATCCCAAAATGAATCCCTGAGATGAAAAAAATTGATTTCGGAGCATGATTTTTGAACAGGAGCTTCAACGGTTTTGGGGCATATGAGAAATTCCCTGAGCCCCGGACCCATCGATTTTGGTCAAAAATGAAAATTTTAAAAGTGTCCCTATTTCTGCTTTAAACTTTAGTTACCATCCCAAAATGAATCCTTGAGATGAAAAAAGTTGATTTCGGAGCATGATTTTTGAACAGGAGCTTCAACGGTTTTGGGGCATATGAGAAATTCCCTATGCCCCGTACCCATCGATTTTGGTCAAAAATGAAAATTTTAAAAGTGCCTCTATTTCTGCTTTAAACTTTAGTTACCATCCCAAAATGAATCCCTGAGATGAAAAAAGTTGATTTCGGAGCATGATTTTTGAACAGGAGCTTCAACGGTTTTGGGGCATATGAGAAATTCCCTAAGCCCCAGACCCATCAATTTTGGTCAAAACTGAAAATTTTAAAAGTGCCCCTATTTCTGCTTTAAACTTTAGTTACCATCCCAAAATGAATCCCTGAGATGAAAAAAGTTGATTTCGGAGCATGATTTTTGAACAGGAGCTTCAACGGTTTTGGGGCATATGAGAAATTCCCTAAGCCCCGGACCCATCGATTTTGGTCAAAAATGAAAATTTTAAAAGTGCCCCTATTTCTGCTTCAAACTTTAGTTACCATCCCAAAATGAATCCCTGAGATGAAAAAAGTTGATTTCGGAGCATGATTTTTGAACAGGAGCTTCAACGGTTTTGGGGCATATGAGAAATTCCCTAAGCCCCGGACCCATCGATTTTGGTCAAAAATTAAAATTTTAAAAGTGCCCCTATTTCTGCTTTAAACTTTAGTTACCATCCCAAAATAAATCCCTGAGATGAAAAAAGTTGATTTCGGAGCATGATTTTTGAACAGGAGCTTCAACGGTTTTGGGGCAGATGAGAAATTCCCTAAGCCCCGGACCCATCGATTTTGGTCAAAAATGAAAATTTTAAAAGTGCCCCTTTTTCTGCTTTAAAATTTAGTTACCATCCCAAAATGAATCCCTGAGATGAAAAAAGTTGATTTCGGAGCATGATTTTTGAACAGGAGCTTCAACGGTTTTGGGGCATATGAGAAATTCCCTAAGCCCCGGACCCATCGATTTTGGTCAAAAATGAAAAATTTAAAAGTGCCCCTATTTCTGCTTTAAACTTTAGTTACCATCCCAAAATGAATCCCTGAGATGAAAAAAGTTGATTTCGGAGCATGATTTTTGAACAGGAGCTTCAACGGTTTTGGGGCATATGAGAAATTCCCTATGCCCCGTACCCATCGATTTTGGTCAAAAATGAAAATTTTAAAAGTGCCTCTATTTCTGCTTTAAACTTTAGTTACCATCCCAAAATGAATCCCTGAGATGAAAAAAGTTGATTTCGGAGCATGATTTTTGAACAGGAGCTTCAACGGTTTTGGGGCATATGAGAAATTCCCTAAGCCCCAGACCCATCAATTTTGGTCAAAACTGAAAATTTTAAAAGTGCCCCTATTTCTGCTTTAAACTTTAGTTACCATCCCAAAATGAATCCCTGAGATGAAAAAAGTTGATTTCGGAGCATGATTTTTGAACAGGAGCTTCAACGGTTTTGGGGCATATGAGAAATTCCCTAAGCCCCGGACCCATCGATTTTGGTCAAAAATGAAAATTTTAAAAGTGCCCCTATTTCTGCTTCAAACTTTAGTTACCATCCCAAAATGAATCCCTGAGATGAAAAAAGTTGATTTCGGAGCATGATTTTTGAACAGGAGCTTCAACGGTTTTGGGGCATATGAGAAATTCCCTAAGCCCCGGACCCATCGATTTTGGTCAAAAATGAAAATTTTAAAAGTGCCCCTATTTCTGCTTTAAACTTTAGTTACCATCCCAAAATGAATCCCTGAGATGAAAAAAGTTGATTTCGGAGCATGATTTTTGAACAGGAGCTTCAACGGTTTTGGGGCATATGAGAAATTCCCTAAGCCCCGGACCCATCGATTTTGGTCAAAAATGAAAATTTTAAAAGTGCCCCTATTTCTGCTTTAAACTTTAGTTACCATCCGAAAATGAATCCCTGAGATGAAAAAAGTTGATTTCGGAGCATGATTTTTGAACAGGAGCTTCAACGGTTTTGGGGCATATGAGAAATTCCCTAAGCCCCGGACCTATCGATTTTGGTCAAAAATGAAAATTTTAAAAGTGCCCCTATTTCTGCTTTAAACTTTAGATACCATCCCAAAATGAATCCCTGAGATGAAAAAAGTAGATTTTGGAGCATGATTTTTGAACAGGAGCTTCAACGGTTTTGGGGCATATGAGAAATTCCCTAAGCCCCGGACCCATCGATTTTGGTCAAAAATGAAAAATTTTAAAGTGCCCCTATTTCTGCTTTAAACTTTAGTTACCATCCCAAAATGAATCCCTGAGATGAAAAAAGTTGATTTCGGAGCATGATTTTTGAACAGGAGCTTCAACGGTTTTGGGGCATATGAGAAATTCCCTAAGCCCCGGACCCATCGATTTTGGTCAAAAATGAAAATTTTAAAAGTGCCCCTATTTCTGCTTTAAACTTTAGTTACCATCCCAAAATGAATCCCTGAGATGAAAAAAGTTGATTTCGGAGCATGATTTTTGAACAGGAGCTTCAACGGTTTTGGGGCAGATGAGAAATTCCCTAAGCCCCGGACCCATCGATTTTGGTCAAAAATGAAAATTTTAAAAGTGCCCCTATTTCTGCTTTAAACTTTAGTTACCATCCCAAAATGAATCCCTGAGATGAAAAAAGTTGATTTCGGAGCATGATTTTTGAACAGGAGCTTCAACGGTTTTGGGGCATATGAGAAATTCCCTAAGCCCCGGACCCATCGATTTTGGTCAAAAATGAAAATTTTAAAAGTGCCCCTATTTCTGCTTTAAACTTTAGTTACCATCCCAAAATGAATCCCTGAGATGAAAAAAGTTGATTTCGGAGCATGATTTTTGAACAGGAGCTTCAACGGTTTTGGGGCATATGAGAAATTCCCTAAGCCCCGGACCCATCGATTTTGGTCAAAAATGAAAATTTTAAAAGTGCCCCTATTTCTGCTTTAAACTTTAGTTACCATCCCAAAATGAATCCCTGAGATGAAAAAAGTTGATTTCGGAGCATGATTTTTGAACAGGAGCTTCAACGGTTTTGGGGCATATGAGAAATTCCCTAAGCCCCGGACCCATCGATTTTGGTCAAAAATTAAAATTTTAAAAGTGCCCCTATTTCTGCTTTAAACTGTAGTTACCATCCCAAAATGAATCCCTGAGATGAAAAAAGTTGATTTCGGAGCATGATTTTTGAACAGGAGCTTCAACGGTTTTGGGGCATATGAGAAATTCCCTAAGCCCCGGACCCATCGATTTTGGTCAAAAATGAAAATTTTAAAAGTGCCCCTATTTCTGCTTTAAACTTTAGTTACCATCCGAAAATGAATCCCTGAGATGAAAAAAGTTGATTTCGGAGCATGATTTTTGAACAGGAGCTTCAACGGTTTTGGGGCATATGAGAAATTCCCTAAGCCCCGGACCCATCGATTTTGGTCAAAACTGAAAATTTTAAAAGTGCCCCTATTTCTGCTTTAAACTTTAGTTACCATCCCAAAATGAATCCCTGAGATGAAAAAAGTTGATTTCGGAGCATGATTTTTGAACAGGAGCTTCAACGGTTTTGGGGCATATGAGAAATTCCCTAAGCCCCGGACCCATCAATTTTGTTCTCATAATAAAAATTTTAAAAGTGCCCCTATTTCTGCTTTAAACTTTAGTTACCATCCCAAAATGAATCCCTGAGATGAAAAAAGTTGATTTCGGAGTATGATTTTTGAACAGGAGCTTCAACGGTTTTGGGGCATATGAGAAATTCCCTAAGCCCCGGACCCATCAATTTTGGTCAAAACTGAAAATTTTAAAAGTGCCCCTATTTCTGCTTTAAACTTTAGTTACCATCCCAAAATGAATCCCTGAGATGAAAAAAGTTGATTTCGGAGCATGATTTTTGAACAGGAGCTTCAACGGTTTTGGGGCATATGAGAAATTCCCTAAGCCCCGGACCCATCGATTTTGGTCAAAAATGAAAATTTTAAAAGTGCCCCTATTTCTGCTTTAAACTTTAGTTACCATCCCAAAATGAATCCCTGAGATGAAAAAAGTTGATTTCGGAGCATGATTTTTGAACAGGAGCTTCAACGGTTTTGGGGCATATGAGAAATTCCCTAAGCCCCGGACCCATCGATTTTGGTCAAAAATGAAAATTTTAAAAGTGCCCCTATTTCTGCTTTAAACTTTAGTTACCATCCCAAAATGAATCCCTGAGATGAAAAAAGTTGATTTCGGAGCATGATTTTTGAACAGGAGCTTCAACGGTTTTGGGGCATATGAGAAATTCCCTAAGCCCTGGACCCATCGATTTTGGTCAAAAATGAAAATTTTAAAAGTGCCCCTATTTCTGCTTTAAACTTTAGTTACCATCCCAAAATGAATCCCTGAGATGAAAAAAGTTGATTTCGGAGCATGATTTTTGAACAGGAGCTTCAACGGTTTTGGGGCATATGAGAAATTCCCTAAGCCCCGGACCCATCGATTTTGGTCAAAAATTAAAATTTTAAAAGTGCCCCTATTTCTGCTTTAAACTTTAGTTACCATCCCAAAATGAATCCCTGAGATGAAAAAAGTTGATTTCGGAGCATGATTTTTGAACAGGAGCTTCAACGGTTTTGGGGCATATGAGAAATTCCCTAAGCCCCGGACCCATCGATTTTGGTCAAAAATGAAAATTTTAAAAGTGCCCCTATTTCTGCTTTAAACTTTAGTTACCATCCGAAAATGAATCCCTGAGATGAAAAAAGTTGATTTCGGAGCATGATTTTTGAACAGGAGCTTCAACGGTTTTGGGGCATATGAGAAATTCCCTAAGCCCCGGACCCATCGATTTTGGTCAAAACTGAAAATTTTAAAAGTGCCCCTATTTCTGCTTTAAACTTTAGTTACCATCCCAAAATGAATCCCTGAGATGAAAAAAGTTGATTTCGGAGCATGATTTTTGAACAGGAGCTTCAACGGTTTTGGGGCATATGAGAAATTCCCTAAGCCCCGGACCTATCGATTTTGGTCAAAAATGAAAATTTTAAAAGTGCCCCTATTTCTGCTTTAAACTTTAGATACCATCCCAAAATGAATCCCTGAGATGAAAAAAGTAGATTTTGGAGCATGATTTTTGAACAGGAGCTTCAACGGTTTTGGGGCATATGAGAAATTCCCTAAGCCCCGGACCTATCGATTTTGGTCAAAAATGAAAATTTTAAAAGTGCCCCTATTTCTGCTTTAAACTTTAGATACCATCCCAAAATGAATCCCTGAGATGAAAAAAGTTGATTTCGGAGCATGATTTTTGAACAGGAGCTTCAACGGTTTTGGGGCATATGAGAAATTCCCTAAGCCCCGGACCCATCGATTTTGGTCAAAAATTAAAAATTTTAAAGTGCCCCTATTTCTGCTTTAAACTTTAGTTACCATCCCAAAATGAATCCCTGAGATGAAAAAAGTTGATTTCGGAGCATGATTTTTGAACAGGAGCTTCAACGGTTTTGGGGCATATGAGAAATTCCCTAAGCCCCGGACCCATCGATTTTGGTCAAAAATGAAAATTTTAAAAGTGCCCCTATTTCTGCTTTAAACTTTAGTTACCATCCCAAAATGAATCCCTGAGATGAAAAAAGTTGATTTCGGAGCATGATTTTTGAACAGGAGCTTCAACGGTTTTGGGGCAGATGAGAAATTCCCTAAGCCCCGGACCCATCGATTTTGGTCAAAAATGAAAATTTTAAAAGTGCCCCTATTTCTGCTTTAAACTTTAGTTACCATCCCAAAATGAATCCCTGAGATGAAAAAAGTTGATTTCGGAGCATGATTTTTGAACAGGAGCTTCAACGGTTTTGGGGCATATGAGAAATTCCCTAAGCCCCGGACCCATCGATTTTGGTCAAAAATGAAAATTTTAAAAGTGCCCCTATTTCTGCTTTAAACTTTAGTTACCATCCCAAAATGAATCCCTGAGATGAAAAAAGTTGATTTCGGAGCATGATTTTTGAACAGGAGCTTCAACGGTTTTGGGGCATATGAGAAATTCCCTAAGCCCCGGACCCATCGATTTTGGTCAAAAATGAAAATTTTAAAAGTGCCCCTATTTCTGCTTTAAACTTTAGTTACCATCCCAAAATGAATCCCTGAGATGAAAAAAGTTGATTTCGGAGCATGATTTTTGAACAGGAGCTTCAACGGTTTTGGGGCATATGAGAAATTCCCTAAGCCCCGGACCCATCGATTTTGGTCAAAAATTAAAATTTTAAAAGTGCCCCTATTTCTGCTTTAAACTTTAGTTACCATCCCAAAATGAATCCCTGAGATGAAAAAAGTTGATTTCGGAGCATGATTTTTGAACAGGAGCTTCAACGGTTTTGTGGCATATGAGAAATTCCCTAAGCCCCGGACCCATCGATTTTGGTCAAAAATTAAAATTTTAAAAGTGCCCCTATTTCTGCTTTAAACTTTAGTTACCATCCCAAAATGAATCCCTGAGATGAAAAAAGTTGATTTCGGAGCATGATTTTTGAACAGGAGCTTCAACGGTTTTGGGGCATATGAGAAATTCCCTAAGCCCCGGACCCATCGATTTTGGTCAAAAATGAAAATTTTAAAAGTGCCCCTATTTCTGCTTTAAACTTTAGTTACCATCCGAAAATGAATCCCTGAGATGAAAAAAGTTGATTTCGGAGCATGATTTTTGAACAGGAGCTTCAACGGTTTTGGGGCATATGAGAAATTCCCTAAGCCCCGGACCCATCGATTTTGGTCAAAACTGAAAATTTTAAAAGTGCCCCTATTTCTGCTTTAAACTTTAGTTACCATCCCAAAATGAATCCCTGAGATGAAAAAAGTTGATTTCGGAGCATGATTTTTGAACAGGAGCTTCAACGGTTTTGGGGCATATGAGAAATTCCCTAAGCCCCGGACCCATCAATTTTGTTCTCATAATAAAAATTTTAAAAGTGCCCCTATTTCTGCTTTAAACTTTAGTTACCATCCCAAAATGAATCCCTGAGATGAAAAAAGTTGATTTCGGAGTATGATTTTTGAACAGGAGCTTCAACGGTTTTGGGGCATATGAGAAATTCCCTAAGCCCCGGACCCATCAATTTTGGTCAAAACTGAAAATTTTAAAAGTGCCCCTATTTCTGCTTTAAACTTTAGTTACCATCCCAAAATGAATCCCTGAGATGAAAAAAGTTGATTTCGGAGCATGATTTTTGAACAGGAGCTTCAACGGTTTTGGGGCATATGAGAAATTCCCTAAGCCCCGGACCCATCGATTTTGGTCAAAAATGAAAATTTTAAAAGTGCCCCTATTTCTGCTTTAAACTTTAGTTACCATCCCAAAATGAATCCCTGAGATGAAAAAAGTTGATTTCGGAGCATGATTTTTGAACAGGAGCTTCAACGGTTTTGGGGCATATGAGAAATTCCCTAAGCCCCGGACCCATCGATTTTGGTCAAAAATGAAAATTTTAAAAGTGCCCCTATTTCTGCTTTAAACTTTAGTTACCATCCCAAAATGAATCCCTGAGATGAAAAAAGTTGATTTCGGAGCATGATTTTTGAACAGGAGCTTCAACGGTTTTGGTGCATATGAGAAATTCCCTAAGCCCTGGACCCATCGATTTTGGTCAAAAATGAAAATTTTAAAAGTGCCCCTATTTCTGCTTTAAACTTTAGTTACCATCCCAAAATGAATCCCTGAGATGAAAAAAGTTGATTTCGGAGCATGATTTTTGAACAGGAGCTTCAACGGTTTTGTGGCATATGAGAAATTCCCTAAGCCCCGGACCCATCAATTTTGTTCTCATAATAAAAATTTTAAAAGTGCCCCTATTTCTGCTTTAAACTTTAGTTACCATCCCAAAATGAATCCCTGAGATGAAAAAAGTTGATTTCGGAGTATGATTTTTGAACAGGAGCTTCAACGGTTTTGGGGCATATGAGAAATTCCCTAAGCCCCAGACCCATCAATTTTGGTCAAAACTGAAAATTTTAAAAGTGCCCCTATTTCTGCTTTAAACTTTAGTTACCATCCCAAAATGAATCCCTGAGATGAAAAAAGTTGATTTCGGAGCATGATTTTTGAACAGGAGCTTCAACGGTTTTGGGGCATATGAGAAATTCCCTAAGCCCCGGACCCATCGATTTTGGTCAAAAATGAAAATTTTAAAAGTGTCCCTATTTCTGCTTTAAACTTTAGTTACCATCCCAAAATGAATCCCTGAGATGAAAAAAGTTGATTTCGGAGCATGATTTTTGAACAGGAGCTTTAACGGTTTTGGGGCATATGAGAAATTCCCTAAGCCCCGGACCCATCGATTTTGGTCAAAAATGAAAATTTTAAAAGTGTCCCTATTTCTGCTTTAAACTTTAGTTACCATCCCAAAATGAATCCTTGAGATGAAAAAAGTTGATTTCGGAGCATGATTTTTGAACAGGAGCTTCAACGGTTTTGGGGCATATGAGAAATTCTCTAAGCCCCGGACCCATCGATTTTGGTCAAAAATGAAAATTTTAAAAGTGCCCCTATTTCTGCTTTAAACTTTAGTTACCATCCCAAAATGAATCCCTGAGATGAAAAAAGTTGATTTCGGAGCATGATTTTTGAACAGGAGCTTCAACGGTTTTGGGGCAGATGAGAAATTCCCTAAGCCCCGGACCCATCGATTTTGGTCAAAAATGAAAATTTTAAAAGTGCCCCTATTTCTGCTTTAAACTTTAGTTACCATCCCAAAATGAATCCCTGAGATGAAAAAAGTTGATTTCGGAGCATGATTTTTGAACAGGAGCTTCAACGGTTTTGGGGCAGATGAGAAATTCCCTAAGCCCCGGACCCATCGATTTTGGTCAAAAATGAAAATTTTAAAAGTGCCCCTATTTCTGCTTTAAACTTTAGTTACCATCCCAAAATAAATCCCTGAGATGAAAAAAGTTGATTTCGGAGCATGATTTTTGAACAGGAGCTTTAACGGTTTTGGGGCATATGAGAAATTCCCTAAGCCCCGGACCCATCGATTTTGGTCAAAACTGAAAATTTTAAAAGTGCCCCTATTTCTGCTTTAAACTTTAGTTACCATCCCAAAATGAATCCCTGAGATGAAAAAAGTTGATTTCGGAGCATGATTTTTGAACAGGAGCTTCAACGGTTTTGGTGCATATGAGAAATTCCCTAAGCCCTGGACCCATCGATTTTGGTCAAAAATGAAAATTTTAAAAGTGCCCCTATTTCTGCTTTAAACTTTAGTTACCATCCCAAAATGAATCCCTGAGATGAAAAAAGTTGATTTCGGAGCATGATTTTTGAACAGGAGCTTCAACGGTTTTGTGGCATATGAGAAATTCCCTAAGCCCCGGACCCATCAATTTTGTTCTCATAATAAAAATTTTAAAAGTGCCCCTATTTCTGCTTTAAACTTTAGTTACCATCCCAAAATGAATCCCTGAGATGAAAAAAGTTGATTTCGGAGTATGATTTTTGAACAGGAGCTTCAACGGTTTTGGGGCATATGAGAAATTCCCTAAGCCCCAGACCCATCAATTTTGGTCAAAACTGAAAATTTTAAAAGTGCCCCTATTTCTGCTTTAAACTTTAGTTACCATCCCAAAATGAATCCCTGAGATGAAAAAAGTTGATTTCGGAGCATGATTTTTGAACAGGAGCTTCAACGGTTTTGGGGCATATGAGAAATTCCCTAAGCCCCGGACCCATCGATTTTGGTCAAAAATGAAAATTTTAAAAGTGTCCCTATTTCTGCTTTAAACTTTAGTTACCATCCCAAAATGAATCCCTGAGATGAAAAAAGTTGATTTCGGAGCATGATTTTTGAACAGGAGCTTTAACGGTTTTGGGGCATATGAGAAATTCCCTAAGCCCCGGACCCATCGATTTTGGTCAAAAATGAAAATTTTAAAAGTGTCCCTATTTCTGCTTTAAACTTTAGTTACCATCCCAAAATGAATCCTTGAGATGAAAAAAGTTGATTTCGGAGCATGATTTTTGAACAGGAGCTTCAACGGTTTTGGGGCATATGAGAAATTCTCTAAGCCCCGGACCCATCGATTTTGGTCAAAAATGAAAATTTTAAAAGTGCCCCTATTTCTGCTTTAAACTTTAGTTACCATCCCAAAATGAATCCCTGAGATGAAAAAAGTTGATTTCGGAGCATGATTTTTGAACAGGAGCTTCAACGGTTTTGGGGCAGATGAGAAATTCCCTAAGCCCCGGACCCATCGATTTTGGTCAAAAATGAAAATTTTAAAAGTGCCCCTATTTCTGCTTTAAACTTTAGTTACCATCCCAAAATGAATCCCTGAGATGAAAAAAGTTGATTTCGGAGCATGATTTTTGAACAGGAGCTTCAACGGTTTTGGGGCAGATGAGAAATTCCCTAAGCCCCGGACCCATCGATTTTGGTCAAAAATGAAAATTTTAAAAGTGCCCCTATTTCTGCTTTAAACTTTAGTTACCATCCCAAAATAAATCCCTGAGATGAAAAAAGTTGATTTCGGAGCATGATTTTTGAACAGGAGCTTTAACGGTTTTGGGGCATATGAGAAATTCCCTAAGCCCCGGACCCATCGATTTTGGTCAAAACTGAAAATTTTAAAAGTGCCCCTATTTCTGCTTTAAACTTTAGTTACCATCCCAAAATGAATCCCTGAGATGAAAAAAGTTGATTTCGGAGCATGATTTTTGAACAGGAGCTTCAACGGTTTTGTGGCATATGAGAAATTCCCTAAGCCCCGGACCTATCGATTTTGGTCAAAAATGAAAATTTTAAAAGTGCCCCTATTTCTGCTTTAAACTTTAGATACCATCCCAAAATGAATCCCTGAGATGAAAAAAGTTGATTTCGGAGCATGATTTTTGAACAGGAGCTTCAACGGTTTTGGGGCATATGAGAAATTCCCTAAGCCCCACACCCATCGATTTTGGTCAAAAATTAAAATTTTAAAAGTGCCCCTATTTCTGCTTTAAACTTTAGTTACCATCCCAAAATGAATCCCTGAGATGAAAAAAGTTGATTTCGGAGCATGATTTTTGAACAGGAGCTTCAACGGTTTTGGGGCATATGAGAAATTCCCTAAGCCCCGGACCCATCGATTTTGGTCAAAAATGAAAATTTTAAAAGTGCCCCTATTTCTGCTTTAAACTTTAGTTACCATCCCAAAATGAATCCTTGAGATGAAAAAAGTTGATTTCGGAGCATGATTTTTGAACAGGAGCTTCAACGGTTTTGGGGCATATGAGAAATTCTCTAAGCCCCGGACCCATCGATTTTGGTCAAAAATGAAAATGTTAAAAGTGCCCCTCTTTCTGCTTTAAACTTTAGGTACCATCCCAAAATGAATCCCTGAGATGAAAAAAGTTGATTTCGGAGCATGATTTTTGAACAGGAGCTTCAACGGTTTTGGGGCATATGAGAAATTCCCTAAGCCCCGGACCCATCGATTTTGGTCAAAAATGAAAATTTTAAAAGTGCCCCTATTTCTGCTTTAAACTTTAGTTACCATCCCAAAATGAATCCCTGAGATGAAAAAAGTTGATTTCAGAGCATGATTTTTGAACAGGAGCTTCAACGGTTTTGGGGCATATGAGAAAATCCCTAAGCCCCGGACCCATCAATTTTGTTCTAAAATGAAAATTTTAAAAGTGCCCCTATTTCTGCTTTAAACTTTAGTTACCATCCCAAAATGAATCCCTGAGATGAAAAAAGTTGATTTCGGAGCATGAATTTTGAACAGGAGCTTCAACGGTTTTTGGGCATATGAGAAATTCCCTAAGCCCTGGACCCATCGATTTTGGTCAAAAATGAAAATTTTAAAAGTGCCCCTATTTCTGCTTTAAACTTTAGTTACCATCCCAAAATGAATCCCTGAGATGAAAAAAGTTGATTTCGGAGCATGATTTTTGAACAGGAGCTTCAACGGTTTTGGGGCATATAAGAAATTCCCTAAGCCCCGGACCCATCGATTTTGGTCAAAAATGAAAATTTTAAAAGTGCCCCTATTTCTGCTTTAAACTTTAGTTACCATCCCAAAATGAATCCCTGAGATGAAAAAAGTTGATTTTGGAGCATGATTTTTGAACAGGAGCTTCAACGGTTTTGGGGCATATGAGAAATTCCCTAAGCCCCGGACCTATCGATTTTGGTCAAAAATGAAAATTTTAAAAGTGCCCCTATTTCTGCTTTAAATTTTAGATACCATC
This sequence comes from Pseudophryne corroboree, assembly GCF_028390025.1. Classification (NCBI taxonomy): domain Eukaryota; kingdom Metazoa; phylum Chordata; class Amphibia; order Anura; family Myobatrachidae; genus Pseudophryne; species Pseudophryne corroboree. The sequence continues at coordinate 45,427 of NW_026968429.1, forward strand.
CCAAAATGAATCCCTGAGATGAAAAAAGTTGATTTTGGAGCATGATTTTTGAACAGGAGCTTCAACGGTTTTGGGGCATATGAGAAATTCCCTAAGCCCCGGACCCATCGATTTTGGTCAAAAATAAAAATTTTAAAAGTGCCCCTATATCTGCTTTAAACTTTTGTTACCATCCCAAAATGAATCCCTGAGATGAAAAAAGTTGATTTTGGAGCATGATTTTTGAACAGGAGCTTCAACGGTTTTGTGGCATATGAGAAATTCCCTAAGCCCCGGACCCATCGCTTTTGGTCAAGAATGAAAATGTTAAAAGTGCCCCTATTTCTGCTTAAAACTTTAGTTACCATCCCAAAATGAATCCCTGAGATGAAAAAAGTTGATTTCGGAGCATGATTTTTGAACAGGAGCTTCAACGGTTTTGGGGCATATGAGAAATTCCCTAAGCCCCGGACCCATCGATTTTGGTCAAAAATGAAAATTTTAAAAGTGCCCCTATTTCTGCTTTAAACTTTAGTTACCATCCCAAAATGAATCCCTGAGATGAAAAAAGTTGATTTCGGAGCATAATTTTTGAACAGGAGCTTCAACGGTTTTGGGGCATATGAGAAATTCCCTAAGCCCCGGACCTATCGATTTTGGTCAAAAATGAAAATTTTAAAAGTGCCCCTATTTCAGCTTTAAACTTTAGATACCATCCCAAAATGAATCCCTGAGATGAAAAAAGTTGATTTTGGAGCATGATTTTTGAACAGGAGCTTCAACGGTTTTGGGGCATATGAGAAATTACCTAAGCCCCGGACCCATCGATTTTGGTCAAAAATAAAAATTTTAAAAGTGCCCCTATATCTGCTTTAAACTTTTGTTACCATCCCAAAATGAATCCCTGAGATGAAAAAAGTTGATTTTGGAGCATGATTTTTGAACAGGAGCTTCAACGGTTTTGTGGCATATGAGAAATTCCCTAAGCCCCGGACCCATCGATTTTGGTCAAAAATTAAAATTTTAAAAGTGCCCCTATTTCTGCTTTAAACTTTAGTTACCATCCCAAAATGAATCCCTGAGATGAAAAAAGTTGATTTCGGAGCATGATTTTTGAACAGGAGCTTCAACGGTTTTGGGGCATATGAGAAATTCCCTAAGCCCCGGACCCATCGATTTTGGTCAAAAATGAAAATTTTAAAAGTGCCCCTATTTCTGCTTTAAACTTTAGTTACCATCCCAAAATGAATCCCTGAGATGAAAAAAGTTGATTTCGGAGCATGATTTTTGAACAGGAGCTTCAACGGTTTTGGGGCATATAAGAAATTCCCTAAGCCCCGGACCCATCGATTTTGGTCAAAAATGAAAATTTTAAAAGTGCCCCTATTTCTGCTTTAAACTTTAGTTACCATCCGAAAATGAATCCCTGAGATGAAAAAAGTTGATTTCGGAGCATGATTTTTGAACAGGAGCTTCAACGGTTTTGGGGCATATGAGAAATTCCCTAAGCCCCGGACCCATCGATTTTGGTCAAAAATGAAAATTTTAAAAGTGCCCCTATTTCTGCTTTAAACTTTAGTTACCATCCCAAAATGAATCCCTGAGATGAAAAAAGTTGATTTCGGAGCATGATTTTTGAACAGGAGCTTCAACGGTTTTGGGGCATATGAGAAATTCCCTAAGCCCCGGACCCATCGATTTTGGTCAAAAATGAAAATTTTAAAAGTGCCCCTATTTCTGCTTTAAACTTTAGTTACCATCCCAAAATGAATCCCTGAGATGAAAAAAGTTGATTTCGGAGCATGATTTTTGAACAGGAGCTTCAACGGTTTTGGGGCATATGAGAAATTCCCTAAGCCCCGGACCCATCGATTTTGGTCAAAAATGAAAATTTTAAAAGTGCCCCTATTTCTGCTTTAAACTTTAGTTACCATCCCAAAATGAATCCCTGAGATGAAAAAAATTGATTTCGGAGCATGATTTTTGAACAGGAGCTTCAACGGTTTTGGGGCATATGAGAAATTCCCTAAGCCCCGGACCCATCGATTTTGGTCAAAAATGAAAATTTTAAAAGTGTCCCTATTTCTGCTTTAAACTTTAGTTACCATCCCAAAATGAATCCTTGAGATGAAAAAAGTTGATTTCGGAGCATGATTTTTGAACAGGAGCTTCAACGGTTTTGGGGCATATGAGAAATTCTCTAAGCCCCGGACCCATCGATTTTGGTCAAAAATGAAAATGTTAAAAGTGCCCCTCTTTCTGCTTTAAACTTTAGTTACCATCCCAAAATGAATCCCTGAGATGAAAAAAGTTGATTTCGGAGCATGAATTTTGAACAGGAGCTTCAACGGTTTTGGGGCATATGAGAAATTCCCTAAGCCCCGGACCCATCGATTTTGGTCAAAAATGAAAATTTTAAAAGTGCCCCTATTTCTGCTTTAAACTTTAGTTACCATCCCAAAATGAATCCCTGAGATGAAAAAAGTTGATTTCGGAGCATGATTTTTGAACAGGAGCTTCAACGGTTTTGGGGCAGATGAGAAATTCCCTAAGCCCCGGACCCATCGATTTTGGTCAAAAATGAAAATTTTAAAAGTGCCCCTATTTCTGCTTTAAACTTTAGTTACCATCCCAAAATGAATCCCTGAGATGAAAAAAGTTGATTTCGGAGCATGATTTTTGAACAGGAGCTTCAACGGTTTTGGGGCAGATGAGAAATTCCCTAAGCCCCGGACCCATCGATTTTGGTCAAAAATGAAAATTTTAAAAGTGCCCCTATTTCTGCTTTAAACTTTAGTTACCATCCCAAAATAAATCCCTGAGATGAAAAAAGTTGATTTCGGAGCATGATTTTTGAACAGGAGCTTTAACGGTTTTGGGGCATATGAGAAATTCCCTAAGCCCCACACCCATCGATTTTGGTCAAAAATGAAAATTTTAAAAGTGCCCCTATTTCTGCTTTAAACTTTAGTTACCATCCCAAAATGAATCCCTGAGATGAAAAAAGTTGATTTCGGAGCATGATTTTTGAACAGGAGCTTCAACGGTTTTGGGGCATATGAGAAATTCCCTAAGCCCCACACCCATCGATTTTGGTCAAAAATGAAAATTTTAAAAGTGCCCCTATTTCTGCTTTAAACTTTAGTTACCATCCCAAAATGAATCCCTGAGATGAAAAAAGTTGATTTCGGAGCATGATTTTTGAACAGGAGCTTCAACGGTTTTGGGGCATATGAGAAATTCCCTAAGCCCCGGACCCATCGATTTTGGTCAAAAATTAAAATTTTAAAAGTGCCCCTATTTCTGCTTTAAACTTTAGTTACCATCCCAAAATGAATCCTTGAGATGAAAAAAGTTGATTTCGGAGCATGATTTTTGAACAGGAGCTTCATCGGTTTTGGGGCATATGAGAAATTCTCTAAGCCCCGGACCCATCGATTTTGGTCAAAAATGAAAATGTTAAAAGTGCCCCTCTTTCTGCTTTAAACTTTAGGTACCATCCCAAAATGAATCCCTGAGATGAAAAAAGTTGATTTTGGAGCATGATTTTTGAACAGGAGCTTCAACGGTTTTGGGGCATATGAGAAATTCCCTAAGCCCCGGACCCATCGATTTTGGTCAAAAATGAAAATTTTAAAAGTGCCCCTATTTCTGCTTTAAACTTTAGTTACCATCCCAAAATGAATCCCTGAGATGAAAAAAGTTGATTTCGGAGCATGAATTTTGAACAGGAGCTTCGACGGTTTTGGGGCATATGAGAAATTCCCTAAGCCCTGGACCCATCGATTTTGGTCAAAAATGAAAATTTTAAAAGTGCCCCTATTTCTGCTTTAAACTTTAGTTACCATCCCAAAATGAATCCCTGAGATGAAAAAAGTTGATTTCATAGCATGATTTTTGAACAGGAGCTTCAACGGTTTTGGGGCATATGAGAAAATCCCTAAGCCCCGGACCCATCGATTTTGTTCTAAAATGAAAATTTTAAAAGTGCCCCTATTTCTGCTTTAAACTTTAGTTACCATCCCAAAATGAATCCCTGAGATGAAAAAAGTTGATTTCGGAGCATGAATTTTGAACAGGAGCTTCAACGGTTTTTGGGCATATGAGAAATTCCCTAAGCCCTGGACCCATCGATTTTGGTCAAAAATGAAAATTTTAAAAGTGCCCCTATTTCTGCTTTAAACTTTAGTTACCATCCCAAAATGAATCCCTGAGATGAAAAAAGTTGATTTCGGAGCATGAATTTTGAACAGGAGCTTCAACGGTTTTTGGGCATATGAGAAATTCCCTAAGCCCTGGACCCATCGATTTTGGTCAAAAATGAAAATTTTAAAAGTGCCCCTATTTCTGCTTTAAACTTTAGTTACCATCCCAAAATGAATCCCTGAGATGAAAAAAGTTGATTTCGGAGCATGATTTTTGAACAGGAGCTTCAACGGTTTTGGGGCAAATAAGAAATTCCCTAAGCCCCGGACCCATCGATTTTGGTCAAAAATGAAAATTTTAAAAGTGCCCCTATTTCTGCTTTAAACTTTAGTTACCATCCCAAAATGAATCCCTGAGATGAAAAAAGTTGATTTTGCAGCATGATTTTTGAACAGGAGCTTCAACGGTTTTGGGGCATATGAGAAATTCCCTAAGCCCCGGACCTATCGATTTTGGTCAAAAATGAAAATTTTAAAAGTGCCCCTATTTCTGCTTTAAATTTTAGATACCATCCCAAAATGAATCCCTGAGATGAAAAAAGTTGATTTTGGAGCATGATTTTTGAACAGGAGCTTCAACGGTTTTGGGGCATATGAGAAATTCCCTAAGCCCCGGACCCATCGATTTTGGTCAAAAATAAAAATTTTAAAAGTGCCCCTATATCTGCTTTAAACTTTTGTTACCATCCCAAAATGAATCCCTGAGATGTAAAAAGTTGATTTTGGAGCATGATTTTTGAACAGGAGCTTCAACGGTTTTGTGGCATATGAGAAATTCCCTAAGCCCCGGACCCATCGATTTTGGTCAAGAATGAAAATGTTAAAAGTGCCCCTATTTCTGCTTAAAACTTTAGTTACCATCCCAAAATGAATCCCTGAGATGAAAAAAGTTGATTTCGGAGCATGATTTTTGAACAGGAGCTTCAACGGTTTTGGGGCATATGAGAAATTCCCTAAGCCCCGGACCCATCGATTTTGGTCAAAAATGAAAATTTTAAAAGTGCCCCTATTTCTGCTTTAAACTTTAGTTACCATCCCAAAATGAATCCCTGAGATGAAAAAAGTTGATTTCGGAGCATGATTTTTGAACAGGAGCTTCAACGGTTTTGGGGCATATGAGAAATTCCCTAAGCCCCGGACCTATCGATTTTGGTCAAAAATGAAAATTTTAAAAGTGCCCCTATTTCAGCTTTAAACTTTAGATACCATCCCAAAATGAATCCATGAGATGAAAAAAGTTGATTTTGGAGCATGATTTTTGAACAGGAGCTTCAACGGTTTTGGGGCATATGAGAAATTACCTAAGCCCCGGACCCATCGATTTTGGTCAAAAATAAAAATTTTAAAAGTGCCCCTATATCTGCTTTAAACTTTTGTTACCATCCCAAAATGAATCCCTGAGATGAAAAAAGTTGATTTTGGAGCATGATTTTTGAACAGGAGCTTCAACGGTTTTGTGGCATATGAGAAATTCCCTAAGCCCCGGACCCATCGATTTTGGTCAAAAATGAAAATTTTAAAAGTGCCCCTATTTCTGCTTTAAACTTTAGTTACCATCCCAAAATGAATCCCTGAGATGAAAAAAGTTGATTTCGGAGCATGATTTTTGAACAGGAGCTTCAACGGTTTTGGGGCATATGAGAAATTCCCTAAGCCCCGGACCCATCGATTTTGGTCAAAAATGAAAATTTTAAAAGTGCCCCTATTTCTGCTTTAAACTTTAGTTACCATCCCAAAATGAATCCCTGAGATGAAAAAAGTTGATTTCGGAGCATGATTTTTGAACAGGAGCTTCAACGGTTTTGGGGCATATAAGAAATTCCCTAAGCCCCGGACCCATCGATTTTGGTCAAAAATGAAAATTTTAAAAGTGCCCCTATTTCTGCTTTAAACTTTAGTTACCATCCGAAAATGAATCCCTGAGATGAAAAAAGTTGATTTCGGAGCATGATTTTTGAACAGGAGCTTCAACGGTTTTGGGGCATATGAGAAATTCCCTAAGCCCCGGACCCATCGATTTTGGTCAAAAATGAAAATTTTAAAAGTGCCCCTATTTCTGCTTTAAACTTTAGTTACCATCCCAAAATGAATCCCTGAGATGAAAAAAGTTGATTTCGGAGCATGATTTTTGAACAGGAGCTTCAACGGTTTTGGGGCATATAAGAAATTCCCTAAGCCCCGGACCCATCGATTTTGGTCAAAAATGAAAATTTTAAAAGTGCCCCTATTTCTGCTTTAAACTTTAGTTACCATCCCAAAATGAATCCCTGAGATGAAAAAAGTTGATTTCGGAGCATGATTTTTGAACAGGAGCTTCAACGGTTTTGGGGCATATGAGAAATTCCCTAAGCCCCGGACCCATCGATTTTGGTCAAAAATGAAAATTTTAAAAGTGCCCCTATTTCTGCTTTAAACTTTAGTTACCATCCCAAAATGAATCCCTGAGATGAAAAAAGTTGATTTCGGAGCATGATTTTTGAACAGGAGCTTCAACGGTTTTGGGGCATATGAGAAATTCCCTAAGCCCCGGACCCATCGATTTTGGTCAAAAATGAAAATTTTAAAAGTGTCCCTATTTCTGCTTTAAACTTTAGTTACCATCCCAAAATGAATCCCTGAGATGAAAAAAGTTGATTTCGGAGCATGATTTTTGAACAGGAGCTTCAACGGTTTTGGGGCATATGAGAAATTCCCTAAGCCCCGGACCCATCGATTTTGGTCAAAAATGAAAATTTTAAAAGTGCCCCTATTTCTGCTTTAAACTTTAGTTACCATCCCAAAATGAATCCCTGAGATGAAAAAAGTTGATTTCGGAGCATGATTTTTGAACAGGAGCTTCAACGGTTTTGGGGCATATGAGAAATTCCCTAAGCCCCGGACCCATCGATTTTGGTCAAAAATGAAAATTTTAAAAGTGCCCCTATTTCTGCTTTAAACTTTAGTTACCATCCCAAAATGAATCCCTGAGATGAAAAAAGTTGATTTCGGAGCATAATTTTTGAACAGGAGCTTCAACGGTTTTGGGGCATATGAGAAATTCCCTAAGCCCCGGACCCATCGATTTTGGTCAAAAATGAAAAATTTTAAAGTGCCCCTATTTCTGCTTTAAACTTTAGTTACCATCCCAAAATGAATCCCTGAGATGAAAAAAGTTGATTTCGGAGCATGATTTTTGAACAGGAGCTTCAACGGTTTTGGGGCATATGAGAAATTCCCTAAGCCCCGGACCTATCGATTTTGGTCAAAAATGAAAATTTTAAAAGTGCCCCTATTTCTGCTTTAAATTTTAGATACCATCCCAAAATGAATCCCTGAGATGAAAAAAGTTGATTTTGGAGCATGATTTTTGAACAGGAGCTTCAACGGTTTTGGGGCATATGAGAAATTCCCTAAGCCCCGGACCCATCGATTTTGGTCAAAAATAAAAATTTTAAAAGTGCCCCTATTTCTGCTTTAAACTTTAGTTACCATCCCAAAATGAATCCCTGAGATGAAAAAAGTTGATTTCGGAGCATGATTTTTGAACAGGAGCTTTAACGGTTTTGGGGCATATGAGAAATTCCCTAAGCCCTGGACCCATCGATTTTGGTCAAAAATGAAAATTTTAAAAGTGCCCCTATTTCTGCTTTAAACTTTAGTTACCATCCCAAAATGAATCCCTGAGATGAAAAAAGTTGATTTCGGAGCATGATTTTTGAACAGGAGCTTCAACGGTTTTGGGGCATATAAGAAATTCCCTAAGCCCCGGACCCATCGATTTTGGTCAAAAATGAAAATTTTAAAAGTGCCCCTATTTCTGCTTTAAACTTTAGTTACCATCCCAAAATGAATCCCTGAGATGAAAAAAGTTGATTTCGGAGCATGATTTTTGAACAGGAGCTTCAACGGTTTTGGGGCATATGAGAAATTCCCTAAGCCCCGGACCCATCGATTTTGGTCAAAAATGAAAATTTTAAAAGTGCCCCTATTTCTGCTTTAAACTTTAGTTACCATCCCAAAATGAATCCCTGAGATGAAAAAAGTTGATTTCGGAGCATGATTTTTGAACAGGAGCTTCAACGGTTTTGGGGCATATGAGAAATTCCCTAAGCCCCGGACCCATCGATTTTGGTCAAAAATGAAAATTTTAAAAGTGCCCCTATTTCTGCTTTAAACTTTAGTTACCATCCCAAAATGAATCCCTGAGATGAAAAAAGTTGATTTCGGAGCATGATTTTTGAACAGGAGCTTCAACGGTTTTGGGGCATATGAGAAATTCCCTAAGCCCCGGACCCATCGATTTTGGTCAAAAATGAAAATTTTAAAAGTGCCCCTATTTCTGCTTTAAACTTTAGTTACCATCCCAAAATGAATCCCTGAGATGAAAAAAGTTGATTTCGGAGCATGATTTTTGAACAGGAGCTTCAACGGTTTTGGGGCATATGAGAAATTCCCTAAGCCCCGGACCCATCGATTTTGGTCAAAAATGAAAATTTTAAAAGTGCCCCTATTTCTGCTTTAAACTTTAGTTACCATCCCAAAATGAATCCTTGAGATGAAAAAAGTTGATTTCGGAGCATGATTTTTGAACAGGAGCTTCAACGGTTTTGGGGCATATGAGAAATTCTCTAAGCCCCGGACCCATCGATTTTGGTCAAAAATGAAAATGTTAAAAGTGCCCCTCTTTCTGCTTTAAACTTTAGTTACCATCCCAAAATGAATCCCTGAGATGAAAAAAGTTGATTTCGGAGCATGATTTTTGAACAGGAGCTTCAACGGTTTTGGGGCATATGAGAAATTCCCTAAGCCCCGGACCTATCGATTTTGGTCAAAAATGAAAATTTTAAAAGTGCCCCTATTTCTGCTTTAAACTTTAGTTACCATCCCAAAATGAATCCCTGAGATGAAAAAAGTTGATTTCAGAGCATGATTTTTGAACAGGAGCTTCAACATTTTTGTGGCATATGAGAAATTCCCTAAGCCCCGGACCCATCGATTTTGGTCAAAAATGAAAATTTTAAAAGTGCCCCTATTTCTGCTTTAAACTTTAGTTACCATCCCAAAATGAATCCCTGAGATGAAAAAAGTTGATTTCGGAGCATGATTTTTGAACAGGAGCTTCAACGGTTTTGGGGCATATGAGAAATTCCCTACGCCCCGGACCCATCGATTTTGGTCAAAAATGAAAATTTTAAAAGTGCCCCTATTTCTGCTTTAAACTTTAGTTACCATCCCAAAATGAATCCCTGAGATGAAAAAAGTTGATTTCGGAGCATGATTTTTGAACAGGAGCTTCAACGGTTTTGGGGCATATGAGAAATTCCCTAAGCCCCGGACCCATCGATTTTGGTCAAAAATGAAAATTTTAAAAGTGCCCCTATTTCTGCTTTAAACTTTAGTTACCATCCCAAAATGAATCCCTGAGATGAAAAAAGTTGATTTCGGAGCATGATTTTTGAACAGGAGCTTTAACGGTTTTGGGGCATATGAGAAATTCCCTAAGCCCCGGACCCATCGATTTTGGTCAAAACTGAAAATTTTAAAAGTGCCCCTATTTCTGCTTTAAACTTTAGTTACCATCCCAAAATGAATCCCTGAGATGAAAAAAGTTGATTTCGGAGCATGATTTTTGAACAGGAGCTTCAACGGTTTTGGGGCATATGAGAAATTCCCTAAGCCCCGGACCCATCGATTTTGGTCAAAAATGAAAATTTTTAAAGTGCCCCTATTTCTGCTTTAAACTTTAGTTACCATCCCAAAATGAATCCCTGAGATGAAAAAAGTTGATTTCGGAGCATGATTTTTGAACAGGAGCTTCAACGGTTTTGGGGCATATGAGAAATTCCCTAAGCCCCGGACCTATCGATTTTGGTCAAAAATGAAAATTTTAAAAGTGCCCCTATTTCTGCTTTAAATTTTAGATACCATCCCAAAATGAATCCCTGAGATGAAAAAAGTTGATTTTGGAGCATGATTTTTGAACAGGAGCTTCAACGGTTTTGGGGCATATGAGAAATTCCCTAAGCCCCGGACCCATCGATTTTGGTCAAAAATAAAAATTTTAAAAGTGCCCCTATATCTGCTTTAAACTTTTGTTACCATCCCAAAATGAATCCCTGAGATGAAAAAAGTTGATTTTGGAGCATGATTTTTGAACAGGAGCTTCAACGGTTTTGTGGCATATGAGAAATTCCCTAAGCCCCGGACCCATCGATTTTGGTCAAAAATGAAAATGTTAAAAGTGCCCCTATTTCTGCTTTAAACTTTAGTTACCATCCCAAAATGAATCCCTGAGATGAAAAAAGTTGATTTCGGAGCATGATTTTTGAACAGGAGCTTCAACGGTTTTGGGGCATATGAGAAATTCCCTAAGCCCCGGACCCATCAATTTTGGTCAAAAATGAAAATTTTAAAAGTGCCCCTATTTCTGCTTTAAACTTTAGTTACCATCCCAAAATGAATCCCTGAGATGAAAAAAGTTGATTTCGGAGCATGATTTTTGAACAGGAGCTTCAATGGTTTTGGGGCATATGAGAAATTCCCTACGCCCCGGACCCATCGATTTTGGTCAAAAATGAAAATTTTAAAAGTGCCCCTATTTCTGCTTTAAACTTTAGTTACCATCCCAAAATGAATCCCTGAGATGAAAAAAGTTGATTTCGGAGCATGATTTTTGAACAGGAGCTTCAACGGTTTTGGGGCATATGAGAAATTCCCTAAGCCCCGGACCCATCGATTTTGGTCAAAAATGAAAATTTTAAAAGTGCCCCTATTTCTGCTTTAAACTTTAGTTACCATCCCAAAATGAATCCCTGAGATGAAAAAAGTTGATTTCGGAGCATGATTTTTGAACAGGAGCTTCAACGGTTTTGGGGCATATGAGAAATTCCCTACGCCCCGGACCCATCGATTTTGGTCAAAAATGAAAATTTTAAAAGTGCCCCTATTTCTGCTTTAAACTTTAGTTACCATCCCAAAATGAATCCCTGAGATGAAAAAAGTTGATTTCGGAGCATGATTTTTGAACAGGAGCTTCAACGGTTTTGGGGCATATGAGAAATTCCCTACGCCCCGGACCCATCGATTTTGGTCAAAAATGAAAATTTTAAAAGTGCCCCTATTTCTGCTTTAAACTTTAGTTACCATCCCAAAATGAATCCCTGAGATGAAAAAAGTTGATTTCGGAGCATGATTTTTGAACAGGAGCTTCAACGGTTTTGGGGCATATGAGAAATTCCCTAAGCCCCGGACCCATCGATTTTGGTCAAAAATGAAAATTTTAAAAGTGCCCCTATTTCTGCTTTAAACTTTAGTTACCATCCCAAAATGAATCCCTGAGATGAAAAAAGTTGATTTCGGAGCATGATTTTTGAACAGGAGCTTCAACGGTTTTGGGGCATATGAGAAATTCCCTAAGCCCCGGACCCATCGATTTTGGTCAAAAATGAAAATTTTTAAAGTGCCCCTATTTCTGCTTTAAACTTTAGTTACCATCCCAAAATGAATCCCTGAGATGAAAAAAGTTGATTTCGGAGCATGATTTTTGAACAGGAGCTTCAACGGTTTTGGGGCATATGAGAAATTCCCTAAGCCCCGGACCTATCGATTTTGGTCAAAAATGAAAATTTTAAAAGTGCCCCTATTTCTGCTTTAAACTTTAGTTACCATCCCAAAATGAATCCCTGAGATGAAAAAAGTTGATTTCGGAGCATGATTTTTGAACAGGAGCTTCAACGGTTTTGGGGCATATGAGAAATTCCCTAAGCCCCGGACCCATCGATTTTGGTCAAAAATGAAAATTTTAAAAGTGCCCCTATTTCTGCTTTAAACTTTAGTTACCATCCCAAAATGAATCCCTGAGATGAAAAAAGTTGATTTCGGAGCATGATTTTTGAACAGGAGCTTCAACGGTTTTGGGGCATATGAGAAATTCCCTAAGCCCCGGACCCATCGATTTTGGTCAAAAATGAAAATTTTTAAAGTGCCCCTATTTCTGCTTTAAACTTTAGTTACCATCCCAAAATGAATCCCTGAGATGAAAAAAGTTGATTTCGGAGCATGATTTTTGAACAGGAGCTTCAACGGTTTTGGGGCATATGAGAAATTCCCTAAGCCCCGGACCTATCGATTTTGGTCAAAAATGAAAATTTTAAAAGTGCCCCTATTTCTGCTTTAAATTTTAGATACCATCCCAAAATGAATCCCTGAGATGAAAAAAGTTGATTTTGGAGCATGATTTTTGAACAGGAGCTTCATCGGTTTTGGGGCATATGAGAAATTCCCTAAGCCCCGGACCCATCGATTTTGGTCAAAAATAAAAATTTTAAAAGTGCCCCTATATCTGCTTTAAACTTTTGTTACCATCCCAAAATGAATCCCTGAGATGAAAAAAGTTGATTTTGGAGCATGATTTTTGAACAGGAGCTTCAACGGTTTTGTGGCATATGAGAAATTCCCTAAGCCCCGGACCCATCGATTTTGGTCAAAAATGAAAATGTTAAAAGTGCCCCTATTTCTGCTTTAAACTTTAGTTACCATCCCAAAATGAATCCCTGAGATGAAAAAAGTTGATTTCGGAGCATGATTTTTGAACAGGAGCTTCAACGGTTTTGGGGCATATGAGAAATTCCCTAAGCCCCGGACCCATCGATTTTGGTCAAAAATGAAAATTTTAAAAGTGCCCCTATTTCTGCTTTAAACTTTAGTTACCATCCCAAAATGAATCCCTTAGATGAAAAAAGTTGATTTCGGAGCATGATTTTTGAACAGGAGCTTCAACGGTTTTGGGGCATATGAGAAATTCCCTAAGCCCCGGACCCATCGATTTTGGTCAAAAATGAAAATTTTAAAAGTGCCCCTATTTCTGCTTTAAACTTTAGTTACCATCCCAAAATGAATCCCTGAGATGAAAAAAGTTGATTTCGGAGCATGATTTTTGAACAGGAGCTTCAATGGTTTTGGGGCATATGAGAAATTCCCTAAGCCCCGGACCCATCGATTTTGGTCAAAAATGAAAATTTTAAAAGTGCCCCTATTTCTGCTTTAAACTTTAGTTACCATCCCAAAATGAATTCCTGAGATGAAAAAAGTTGATTTCGGAGCATGATTTTTGAACAGGAGCTTCAACGGTTTTGGGTCATATGAGAAATTCCCTACGCCCCGGACCCATCGATTTTGGTCAAAAATGAAAATTTTAAAAGTGCCCCTATTTCTGCTTTAAACTTTAGTTACCATCCCAAAATGAATCCCTGAGATGAAAAAAGTTGATTTCGGAGCATGATTTTTGAACAGGAGCTTCAACGGTTTTGGGGCATATGAGAAATTCCCTAAGCCCCGGACCCATCGATTTTGGTCAAAAATGAAAATTTTAAAAGTGCCCCTATTTCTGCTTTAAACTTTAGTTACCATCCCAAAATGAATCCCTGAGATGAAAAAAGTTGATTTCGGAGCATGATTTTTGAACAGGAGCTTCAACGGTTTTGGGGCATATGAGAAATTCCCTAAGCCCCGGACCCATCGATTTTGGTCAAAAATGAAAATTTTTAAAGTGCCCCTATTTCTGCTTTAAACTTTAGTTACCATCCCAAAATGAATCCCTGAGATGAAAAAAGTTGATTTCGGAGCATGATTTTTGAACAGGAGCTTCAACGGTTTTGGGGCATATGAGAAATTCCCTAAGCCCCGGACCTATCGATTTTGGTCAAAAATGAAAATTTTAAAAGTGCCCCTATATCTGCTTTAAACTTTTGTTACCATCCCAAAATGAATCCCTGAGATGAAAAAAAGTTGATTTTGGAGCATGATTTTTGAACAGGAGCTTCAACGGTTTTGTGGCATATGAGAAATTCCCTAAGCCCCGGACCCATCGATTTTGGTCAAAAATGAAAATGTTAAAAGTGCCCCTATTTCTGCTTTAAACTTTAGTTACCATCCCAAAATGAATCCCTGAGATGAAAAAAGTTGATTTCGGAGCATGATTTTTGAACAGGAGCTTCAACGGTTTTGGGGCATATGAGAAATTCCCTAAGCCCCGGACCCATCGATTTTAGTCAAAAATGAAAATTTTAAAAGTGCCCCTATTTCTGCTTTAAACTTTAGTTACCATCCCAAAATGAATCCCTGAGATGAAAAAAGTTGATTTCGGAGCATGATTTTTGAACAGGAGCTTCAACGGTTTTGTGGCATATGAGAAATTCCCTAAGCCCCGGACCCATCGATTTTGGTCAAAAATGAAAATTTTAAAAGTGCCCCTATTTCTGCTTTAAACTTTAGTTACCATCCCAAAATGAATCCCTGAGATGAAAAAAGTTGATTTCGGAGCATGATTTTTGAACAGGAGCTTCAACGGTTTTGGGGCATATGAGAAATTCCCTAAGCCCCGGACCCATCGATTTTGGTCAAAAATGAAAATTTTAAAAGTGCCCCTATTTCTGCTTTAAACTTTAGTTACCATCCCAAAATGAATCCCTGAGATGAAAAAAGTTGATTTCGGAGCATGATTTTTGAACAGGAGCTTCAACGGTTTTGGGGCATATGAGAAATTCCCTAAGCCCCACACCCATCGATTTTGGTCAAAAATGAAAATTTTAAAAGTGCCCCTATTTCTGCTTTAAACTTTAGTTACCATCCCAAAATGAATCCCTGAGATGAAAAAAGTTGATTTCGGAGCATGATTTTTGAACAGGAGCTTCAACGGTTTTGGGGCATATGAGAAATTCCCTAAGCCCCGGACCCATCGATTTTGGTCAAAAATGAAAATTTTAAAAGTGCCCCTATTTCTGCTTTAAACTTTAGTTACCATCCCAAAATGAATCCCTGAGATGAAAAAAGTTGATTTCAGAGCATGATTTTTGAACAGGAGCTTCAACGGTTTTGTGGCATATGAGAAATTCCCTAAGCCCCGGACCCATCGATTTTGGTCAAAAATGAAAATGTTAAAAGTGCCCCTATTTCTGCTTTAAACTTTAGTTACCATCCCAAAATGAATCCCTGAGATGAAAAAAGTTGATTTCGGAGCATGATTTTTGAACAGGAGCTTCAACGGTTTTGGGGCAGATGAGAAATTCCCTAAGCCCCGGACCCATCGATTTTGGTCAAAAATGAAAATTTTAAAAGTGCCCCTATTTCTGCTTTAAACTTTAGTTACCATCCCAAAATGAATCCCTGAGATGAAAAAAGTTGATTTCGGAGCATGATTTTTGAACAGGAGCTTCAACGGTTTTGGGGCATATGAGAAATTCCCTAAGCCCCGGACCCATCGATTTTGGTCAAAAATGAAAATTTTAAAAGTGCCCCTATTTCTGCTTTAAACTTTAGTTACCATCCCAAAATGAATCCCTGAGATGAAAAAAGTTGATTTCAGAGCATGATTTTTGAACAGGAGCTTCAACGGTTTTGGGGCATATGAGAAAATCCCTAAGCCCCGGACCCATCGATTTTGTTCTAAAATGAAAATTTTAAAAGTGCCCCTATTTCTGCTTTAAACTTTAGTTACCATCCCAAAATGAATCCCTGACATGAAAAAAGTTGATTTCAGAGCATGATTTTTGAACAGGAGCTTCAATGGTTTTGTGGCATATGAGAAATTCCCTAAGCCCCGGACCCATCGATTTTGGTCAAAAATGAAAATTTTAAAAGTGCCCCTATTTCTGCTTTAAACTTTAGTTACCATCCCAAAATGAATCCCTGAGATGAAAAAAGTTGATTTCGGAGCATGATTTTTGAACAGGAGCTTCAACGGTTTTGGGGCATATGAGAAATTCCCTACGCCCCGGACCCATTGATTTTGGTCAAAAATGAAAATTTTAAAAGTGCCCCTATTTCTGCTTTAAACTTTAGTTACCATCCCAAAATGAATCCCTGAGATGAAAAAAGTTGATTTCGGAGCATGATTTTTGAACAGGAGCTTCAACGGTTTTGGGGCATATGAGAAATTCCCTAAGCCCCGGACCCATCGATTTTGGTCAAAAATGAAAATTTTAAAAGTGCCCCTATTTCTGCTTTAAACTTTAGTTACCATCCCAAAATGAATCCTTGAGATGAAAAAAGTTGATTTCGGAGCATGATTTTTGAACAGGAGCTTCAACGGTTTTGGGGCATATGAGAAATTCTCTAAGCCCCGGACCCATCGATTTTGGTCAAAAATGAAAATGTTAAAAGTGCCCCTCTTTCTGCTTTAAACTTTAGTTACCATCCCAAAATGAATCCCTGAGATGAAAAAAGTTGATTTCGGAGCATGATTTTTGAACAGGAGCTTCAACGGTTTTGGGGCATATGAGAAATTCCCTAAGCCCCGGACCCATCGATTTTGGTCAAAAATGAAAATTTTAAAAGTGCCCCTATTTCTGCTTTAAACTTTAGTTACCATCCCAAAATGAATCCCTGAGATGAAAAAAGTTGATTTCGGAGCATGATTTTTGAACAGGAGCTTCAACGGTTTTGGGGCATATGAGAAATTCCCTAAGCCCCGGACCCATCGATTTTGGTCAAAAATTAAAATTTTAAAAGTGCCCCTATTTCTGCTTTAAACTTTAATTACCATCCCAAAATGAATCCCTGAGATGAAAAAAGTTGATTTCGGAGCATGAATTTTGAACAGGAGCTTCAACGGTTTTGGGGCATATGAGAAATTCCCTAAGCCCTGGACCCATCGATTTTGGTCAAAAATGAAAATTTTAAAAGTGCCCCTATTTCTGCTTTAAACTTTAGTTACCATCCCAAAATGAATCCCTGAGATGAAAAAAGTTGATTTCGGAGCATGATTTTTGAACAGGAGCTTCAACGGTTTTGGGGCATATAAGAAATTCCCTAAGCCCCGGACCCATCGATTTTGGTCAAAAATGAAAATTTTAAAAGTGCCCCTATTTCTGCTTTAAACTTTAGTTACCATCCCAAAATGAATCCCTGAGATGAAAAAAGTTGATTTCAGAGCATGATTTTTGAACAGGAGCTTCAACGGTTTTGGGGCATATGAGAAAATCCCTAAGCCCCGGACCCATCGATTTTGTTCTAAAATGAAAATTTTAAAAGTGCCCCTATTTCTGCTTTAAACTTTAGTTACCATCCCAAAATGAATCCCTGAGATGAAAAAAGTTGATTTCAGAGCATGATTTTTGAACAGGAGCTTCAACGGTTTTGCGGCATATGAGAAATTCCCTAAGCCCCGGACCCATCGATTTTGGTCAAAAATTTAAATTTTAAAAGTGCCCCTATTTCTGCTTTAAACTTTAGTTACCATCCCAAAATGAATCCCTGAGATGAAAAAAGTTGATTTCGGAGCATGATTTTTGAACAGGAGCTTCAACGGTTTTGTGGCATATGAGAAATTCCCTAAGCCCCGGACCCATCGATTTTGGTCAAAAATGAAAATTTTAAAAGTGCCCCTATTTCTGCTTTAAACTTTAGTTACCATCCCAAAATGAATCCCTGAGATGAAAAAAGTTGATTTCGGAGCATGATTTTTGAACAGGAGCTTCAACGGTTTTGGGGCATATGAGAAATTCCCTAAGCCCCGGACCCATCGATTTTGGTCAAAAATGAAAATTTTAAAAGTGCCCCTATTTCTGCTTTAAACTTTAGTTACCATCCCAAAATGAATCCTTGAGATGAAAAAAGTTGATTTCGGAGCATGATTTTTGAACAGGAGCTTCAACGGTTTTGGGGCATATGAGAAATTCTCTAAGCCCCGGACCCATCGATTTTGGTCAAAAATGAAAATGTTAAAAGTGCCCCTCTTTCTGCTTTAAACTTTAGTTACCATCCCAAAATGAATCCCTGAGATGAAAAAAGTTGATTTCGGAGCATGATTTTTGAACAGGAGCTTCAACGGTTTTGGGGCATATGAGAAATTCCCTAAGCCCCGGACCCATCGATTTTGGTCAAAAATGAAAATTTTAAAAGTGCCCCTATTTCTGCTTTAAACTTTAGTTACCATCCCAAAATGAATCCCTGAGATGAAAAAAGTTGATTTCGGAGCATGATTTTTGAACAGGAGCTTCAACGGTTTTGTGGCATATGAGAAATTCCCTAAGCCCCGGACCCATCGATTTTGGTCAAAAATGAAAATTTTAAAAGTGCCCCTATTTCTGCTTTAAACTTTAGTTACCATCCCAAAATGAATCCCTGAGATGAAAAAAGTTGATTTCGGAGCATTAATTTTGAACAGGAGCTTCAACGGTTTTGGGGCATATGAGAAATTCCCTAAGCCCTGGACCCATCGATTTTGGTCAAAAATGAAAATTTTAAAAGTGCCCCTATTTCTGCTTTAAACTTTAGTTACCATCCCAAAATGAATCCCTGAGATGAAAAAAGTTGATTTCGGAGCATGATTTTTGAACAGGAGCTTCAACGGTTTTGGGGCATATAAGAAATTCCCTAAGCCCCGGACCCATCGATTTTGGTCAAAAATGAAAATTTTAAAAGTGCCCCTATTTCTGCTTTAAACTTTAGTTACCATCCCAAAATGAATCCCTGAGATGAAAAAAGTTGATTTCAGAGCATGATTTTTGAACAGGAGCTTCAACGGTTTTGGGGCATATGAGAAAATCCCTAAGCCCCGGACCCATCGATTTTGTTCTAAAATGAAAATTTTAAAAGTGCCCCTATTTCTGCTTTAAACTTTAGTTACCATCCCAAAATGAATCCCTGAGATGAAAAAAGTTGATTTCAGAGCATGATTTTTGAACAGGAGCTTCAACGGTTTTGTGGCATATGAGAAATTCCCTAAGCCCAGGACCCATCGATTTTGGTCAAAAATTAAAATTTTAAAAGTGCCCCTATTTCTGCTTTAAACTTTAGTTACCATCCCAAAATGAATCCCTGAGATGAAAAAAGTTGATTTCGGAGCATGATTTTTGAACAGGAGCTTCAACGGTTTTGTGGCATATGAGAAATTCCCTAAGCCCCGGACCCATCGATTTTGGTCAAAAATGAAAATTTTAAAAGTGCCCCTATTTCTGCTTTAAACTTTAGTTACCATCCCAAAATGAATCCCTGAGATGAAAAAAGTTGATTTCGGAGCATTAATTTTGAACAGGAGCTTCAACGGTTTTGGGGCATATGAGAAATTCCCTAAGCCCTGGACCCATCGATTTTGGTCAAAAATGAAAATTTTAAAAGTGCCCCTATTTCTGCTTTAAACTTTAGTTACCATCCCAAAATGAATCCCTGAGATGAAAAAAGTTGATTTCGGAGCATGATTTTTGAACAGGAGCTTCAACGGTTTTGGGGCATATAAGAAATTCCCTAAGCCCCGGACCCATCGATTTTGGTCAAAAATGAAAATTTTAAAAGTGCCCCTATTTCTGCTTTAAACTTTAGTTACCATCCCAAAATGAATCCCTGAGATGAAAAAAGTTGATTTCAGAGCATGATTTTTGAACAGGAGCTTCAACGGTTTTGGGGCATATGAGAAAATCCCTAAGCCCCGGACCCATCGATTTTGTTCTAAAATGAAAATTTTAAAAGTGCCCCTATTTCTGCTTTAAACTTTAGTTACCATCCCAAAATGAATCCCTGAGATGAAAAAAGTTGATTTCAGAGCATGATTTTTGAACAGGAGCTTCAACGGTTTTGTGGCATATGAGAAATTCCCTAAGCCCAGGACCCATCGATTTTGGTCAAAAATTAAAATTTTAAAAGTGCCCCTATTTCTGCTTTAAACTTTAGTTACCATCCCAAAATGAATCCCTGAGATGAAAAAAGTTGATTTCGGAGCATGATTTTTGAACAGGAGCTTCAACGGTTTTGTGGCATATGAGAAATTCCCTAAGCCCCGGACCCATCGATTTTGGTCAAAAATGAAAATTTTAAAAGTGCCCCTATTTCTGCTTTAAACTTTAGTTACCATCCCAAAATGAATCCCTGAGATGAAAAAAGTTGATTTCGGAGCATGAATTTTGAACAGGAGCTTCAACGGTTTTGGGGCATATGAGAAATTCCCTAAGCCCTGGACCCATCGATTTTGGTCAAAAATGAAAATTTTAAAAGTGCCCCTATTTCTGCTTTAAACTTTAGTTACCATCCCAAAATGAATCCCTGAGATGAAAAAAGTTGATTTCGGAGCATGATTTTTGAACAGGAGCTTCAACGGTTTTGGGGCAT
This sequence comes from Pseudophryne corroboree, assembly GCF_028390025.1. NCBI lineage: Eukaryota > Metazoa > Chordata > Amphibia > Anura > Myobatrachidae > Pseudophryne > Pseudophryne corroboree. Next base: position 65,691 of record NW_026968429.1, read on the forward strand.
ATAAGAAATTCCCTAAGCCCCGGACCCATCGATTTTGGTCAAAAATGAAAATTTTAAAAGTGCCCCTATTTCTGCTTTAAACTTTAGTTACCATCCCAAAATGAATCCCTGAGATGAAAAAAGTTGATTTCAGAGCATGATTTTTGAACAGGAGCTTCAACGGTTTTGGGGCATATGAGAAAATCCCTAAGCCCCGGACCCATCGATTTTGTTCTAAAATGAAAATTTTAAAAGTGCCCCTATTTCTGCTTTAAACTTTAGTTACCATCCCAAAATGAATCCCTGAGATGAAAAAAGTTGATTTCAGAGCATGATTTTTTAACAGGAGCTTCAACGGTTTTGTGGCATATGAGAAATTCCCTAAGCCCCGGACCCATCGATTTTGGTCAAAAATTAAAATTTTAAAAGTGCCCCTATTTCTACTTTAAACTTTAGTTACCATCCCAAAATGAATCCCTGAGATGAAAAAAGTTGATTTCGGAGCATGATTTTTGAACAGGAGCTTCAACGGTTTTGTGGCATATGAGAAATTCCCTAAGCCCCGGACCCATCGATTTTGGTCAAAAATGAAAATTTTAAAAGTGCCCCTATTTCTGCTTTAAACTTTAGTTACCATCCCAAAATGAATCCCTGAGATGAAAAAAGTTGATTTCGGAGCATGATTTTTGAACAGGAGCTTCAACGGTTTTGGGGCATATGAGAAATTCTCTAAGCCCCGGACCCATCGATTTTGGTCAAAAATGAAAATGTTAAAAGTGCCCCTCTTTCTGCTTTAAACTTTAGTTACCATCCCAAAATGAATCCCTGAGATGAAAAAAGTTGATTTCGGAGCATGATTTTTGAACAGGAGCTTCAACGGTTTTGGGGCATATGAGAAATTCCCTAAGCCCCGGACCCATCGATTTTGGTCAAAAATGAAAATTTTAAAAGTGCCCCTATTTCTGCTTTAAACTTTAGTTACCATCCCAAAATGAATCCCTGAGATGAAAAAAGTTGATTTCGGAGCATGATTTTTGAACAGGAGCTTCAACGGTTTTGGGGCATATGAGAAATTCCCTAAGCCCCGGACCCATCGATTTTGTTCTAAAATGAAAATTTTAAAAGTGCCCCTATTTCTGCTTTAAACTTTAGTTACCATCCCAAAATGAATCCCTGACATGAAAAAAGTTGATTTCAGAGCATGATTTTTGAACAGGAGCTTCAATGGTTTTGTGGCATATGAGAAATTCCCTAAGCCCCGGACCCATCGATTTTGGTCAAAAATTAAAATTTTAAAAGTGCCCCTATTTCTGCTTTAAACTTTAGTTACCATCCCAAAATGAATCCCTGAGATGAAAAAAGTTGATTTCGGAGCATGATTTTTGAACAGGAGCTTCAACGGTTTTGGGGCATATGAGAAATTCCCTACGCCCCGGACCCATTGATTTTGGTCAAAAATGAAAATTTTAAAAGTGCCCCTATTTCTGCTTTAAACTTTAGTTACCATCCCAAAATGAATCCCTGAGATGAAAAAAGTTGATTTCGGAGCATGATTTTTGAACAGGAGCTTCAACGGTTTTGGGGCATATGAGAAATTCCCTAAGCCCCGGACCCATCGATTTTGGTCAAAAATGAAAATTTTAAAAGTGCCCCTATTTCTGCTTTAAACTTTAGTTACCATCCCAAAATGAATCCTTGAGATGAAAAAAGTTGATTTCGGAGCATGATTTTTGAACAGGAGCTTCAACGGTTTTGGGGCATATGAGAAATTCTCTAAGCCCCGGACCCATCGATTTTGGTCAAAAATGAAAATGTTAAAAGTGCCCCTCTTTCTGCTTTAAACTTTAGTTACCATCCCAAAATGAATCCTTGAGATGAAAAAAGTTGATTTCGGAGCATGATTTTTGAACAGGAGCTTCAACGGTTTTGGGGCATATGAGAAATTCTCTAAGCCCCGGACCCATCGATTTTGGTCAAAAATGAAAATGTTAAAAGTGCCCCTCTTTCTTCTTTAAACTTTAGTTACCATCCCAAAATGAATCCTTGAGATGAAAAAAGTTGATTTCGGAGCATGATTTTTGAACAGGAGCTTCAACGGTTTTGGGGCATATGAGAAATTCTCTAAGCCCCGGACCCATCGATTTTGGTCAAAAATGAAAATTTTAAAAGTGCCCCTATTTCTGCTTTAAACTTTAGTTACCATCCCAAAATGAATCCCTGAGATGAAAAAAGTTGATTTCGGAGCATGATTTTTGAACAGGAGCTTCAACGGTTTTGGGGCATATGAGAAATTCCCTAAGCCCCGGACCCATCGATTTTGTTCTAAAATGAAAATTTTAAAAGTGCCCCTATTTCTGCTTTAAACTTTAGTTACCATCCCAAAATGAATCCCTGACATGAAAAAAGTTGATTTCAGAGCATGATTTTTGAACAGGAGCTTCAATGGTTTTGTGGCATATGAGAAATTCCCTAAGCCCCGGACCCATCGATTTTGGTCAAAAATTAAAATTTTAAAAGTGCCCCTATTTCTGCTTTAAACTTTAGTTACCATCCCAAAATGAATCCCTGAGATGAAAAAAGTTGATTTCGGAGCATGATTTTTGAACAGGAGCTTCAACGGTTTTGGGGCATATGAGAAATTCCCTACGCCCCGGACCCATTGATTTTGGTCAAAAATGAAAATTTTAAAAGTGCCCCTATTTCTGCTTTAAACTTTAGTTACCATCCCAAAATGAATCCCTGAGATGAAAAAAGTTGATTTCGGAGCATGATTTTTGAACAGGAGCTTCAACGGTTTTGGGGCATATGAGAAATTCCCTAAGCCCCGGACCCATCGATTTTGGTCAAAAATGAAAATTTTAAAAGTGCCCCTATTTCTGCTTTAAACTTTAGTTACCATCCCAAAATGAATCCTTGAGATGAAAAAAGTTGATTTCGGAGCATGATTTTTGAACAGGAGCTTCAACGGTTTTGGGGCATATGAGAAATTCTCTAAGCCCCGGACCCATCGATTTTGGTCAAAAATGAAAATGTTAAAAGTGCCCCTCTTTCTGCTTTAAACTTTAGTTACCATCCCAAAATGAATCCTTGAGATGAAAAAAGTTGATTTCGGAGCATGATTTTTGAACAGGAGCTTCAACGGTTTTGGGGCATATGAGAAATTCTCTAAGCCCCGGACCCATCGATTTTGGTCAAAAATGAAAATGTTAAAAGTGCCCCTCTTTCTTCTTTAAACTTTAGTTACCATCCCAAAATGAATCCTTGAGATGAAAAAAGTTGATTTCGGAGCATGATTTTTGAACAGGAGCTTCAACGGTTTTGGGGCATATGAGAAATTCTCTAAGCCCCGGACCCATCGATTTTGGTCAAAAATGAAAATTTTAAAAGTGCCCCTATTTCTGCTTTAAACTTTAGTTACCATCCCAAAATGAATCCCTGAGATGAAAAAAGTTGATTTCGGAGCATGAATTTTGAACAGGAGCTTCAACGGTTTTGGGGCATATGAGAAATTCCCTAAGCCCCGGACCCATCGATTTTGGTCAAAAATGAAAATTTTAAAAGTGCCCCTATTTCTGCTTTAAACTTTAGTTACCATCCCAAAATGAATCCCTGAGATGAAAAAAGTTGATTTCGGAGCATGATTTTTGAACAGGAGCTTCAACGGTTTTGGGGCATATAAGAAATTCCCTAAGCCCCGGACCCATCGATTTTGGTCAAAAATGAAAATTTTAAAAGTGCCCCTATTTCTGCTTTAAACTTTAGTTACCATCCCAAAATGAATCCCTGAGATGAAAAAAGTTGATTTCAGAGCATGATTTTTGAACAGGAGCTTCAACGGTTTTGGGGCATATGAGAAAATCCCTAAGCCCCGGACCCATCGATTTTGTTCTAAAATGAAAATTTTAAAAGTGCCCCTATTTCTGCTTTAAACTTTAGTTACCATCCCAAAATGAATCCCTGAGATGAAAAAAGTTGATTTCAGAGCATGATTTTTGAACAGGAGCTTCAACGGTTTTGTGGCATATGAGAAATTCCCTAAGCCCCGGACCCATCGATTTTGGTCAAAAATTAAAATTTTAAAAGTGCCCCTATTTCTACTTTAAACTTTAGTTACCATCCCAAAATGAATCCCTGAGATGAAAAAAGTTGATTTCGGAGCATGATTTTTGAACAGGAGCTTCAACGGTTTTGTGGCATATGAGAAATTCCCTAAGCCCCGGACCCATCGATTTTGGTCAAAAATGAAAATTTTAAAAGTGCCCCTATTTCTGCTTTAAACTTTAGTTACCATCCCAAAATGAATCCTTGAGATGAAAAAAGTTGATTTCGGAGCATGATTTTTGAACAGGAGCTTCAATGGTTTTGGGGCATATGAGAAATTCTCTAAGCCCCGGACCCATCGATTTTGGTCAAAAATGAAAATGTTAAAAGTGCCCCTCTTTCTGCTTTAAACTTTAGTTACCATCCCAAAATGAATCCCTGACATGAAAAAAGTTGATTTCAGAGCATGATTTTTGAACAGGAGCTTCAATGGTTTTGTGGCATATGAGAAATTCCCTAAGCCCCGGACCCATCGATTTTGGTCAAAAATTAAAATTTTAAAAGTGCCCCTATTTCTGCTTTAAACTTTAGTTACCATCCCAAAATGAATCCCTGAGATGAAAAAAGTTGATTTCGGAGCATGATTTTTGAACAGGAGCTTCAACGGTTTTGTGGCATATGAGAAATTCCCTAAGCCCCGGACCCATCGATTTTGGTCAAAAATGAAAATTTTAAAAGTGCCCCTATTTCTGCTTTAAACTTTAGTTACCATCCCAAAATGAATCCCTGAGATGAAAAAAGTTGATTTCGGAGCATGATTTTTTAACAGGAGCTTCAACGGTTTTGGGGCATATGAGAAATTCCCTAAGCCCTGGATCCATCGATTTTGGTCAAAAATGAAAATTTTAAAAGTGCCCCTATTTCTGCTTTAAACTTTAGTTACCATCCTAAAATGAATCACTGAGATGAAAAAAGTTGATTTCAGAGCATTATTTTTGAACAGGAGCTTCAACTGTTATGTGGCATATGAGAAATTCCCTAAGCCCCGGACCCATCGATTTTGGTCAAAAATGAAAATTTTAAAAGTGCCCCTATTTCTGCTTTAAACTTTAGTTACCATCCCAAAATGAATCCCTGAGATGAAAAAAGTTGATTTCGGAGCATGATTTTTGAACAGGAGCTTCAACGGGTTTGGGGCATATGAGAAATTCCCTAAGCCCCGGACCCATCGATTTTGGTCAAAAATGAAAATTTTAAAAGTGCCCCTATTTCTGCTTTAAACTTTAGTTACCATCCCAAAATGAATCCCTGAGATGAAAAAAGTTGATTTCGGAGCATGATTTTTGAACAGGAGCTTCAACGGTTTTGGGGCATATGAGAAATTCCCTAAGCCCCGGACCCATCGATTTTGGTCAAAAATGAAAATTTTAAAAGTGCCCCTATTTCTGCTTTAAACTTTAGTTACCATCCCAAAATGAATCCCTGAGATGAAAAAAGTTGATTTCGGAGCATGATTTTTAAACAGGAGCTTCAACGGTTTTGGGGCATATGAGAAATTCCCTAAGCCCCGGACCCATCGATTTTGGTCAAAAATGAAATTTTTTAAAGTGCCCCTATTTCTGCTTTAAACTTTAGTTACCATCCCAAAATGAATCCCTGAGATGAAAAAAGTTGATTTCGGAGCATGATTTTTGAACAGGAGCTTCAACGGTTTTGTGGCATATGAGAAATTCCCTAAGCCCCGGACCCATCGAATTTGGTCAAAAATGAAAATTTTAAAAGTGCCCCTATTTCTGCTTTAAACTTTAGTTACCATCCCAAAATGAATCCCTAAGATGAAAAAAGTTGATTTCAGAGCATGATTTTTGAACAGGAGCTTCAACTGTTTTGTGGCATATGAGAAATTCCCTAAGCCCCGGACCCATCAATTTTGGTCAAAAATGAAAATTTTAAAAGTGCCCCTATTTCTGCTTTAAACTTTAGTTACCATCCCAAAATGAATCCCTGAGATGAAAAAAGTTGATTTCGGAGCATGATTTTTGAACAGGAGCTTCAACGGTTTTGTGGCATATGAGAAATTCCCTAAGCCCCGGACCCATCGATTTTGGTCAAAAATGAAAATTTTAAAAGTGCCCCTATTTCTGCTTTAAACTTTAGTTACCATCCCAAAATGAATCCCTGAGATGAAAAAAGTTGATTTCGGAGCATGATTTTTTAACAGGAGCTTCAACGGTTTTGGGGCATATGAGAAATTCCCTAAGCCCTGGATCCATCGATTTTGGTCAAAAATGAAAATTTTAAAAGTGCCCCTATTTCTGCTTTATACTTTAGTTACCATCCTAAAATGAATCACTGAGATGAAAAAAGTTGATTTCAGAGCATTATTTTTGAACAGGAGCTTCAACTGTTTTGTGGCATATGAGAAATTCCCTAAGCCCCGGACCCATCGATTTTGGTCAAAAATGAAAATTTTAAAAGTGCCCCTATTTCTGCTTTAAACTTTAGTTACCATCCCAAAATGAATCCCTGAGATTAAAAAAGTTGATTTCGGAGCATGATTTTTGAACAGGAGCTTCAACGGTTTTGTGGCATATGAGAAATTCCCTAAGCCCCGGACCAATCGATTTTGGTCAAAAATGAAAATTTTTAAAGTGCCTCTATTTCTGCTTTAAACTTTAGTTACCATCCCAAAATGAATCCCTGAGATGAAAAAAGTTGATTTCGGAGCATGATTTTTGAACAGGAGCTTCAACGGTTTTGTGGCATATGAGAAATTCCCTAAGCCCCGGACCCATCGATTTTGGTCAAAAATGAAAATTTTAAAAGTGCCCCTATTTCTGCTTTAAACTTTAGTTACCATCCCAAAATGAATCCCTGAGATGAAAAAAGTTGATTTCGGAGCATGATTTTTGAACAGGAGCTTCAACGGGTTTGGGGCATATGAGAAATTCCCTAAGCCCCGGACCCATCGATTTTGGTCAAAAATGAAAATTTTTAAAGTGCCCCTATTTCTGCTTTAAACTTTAGTTACCATCCCAAAATGAATCCCTGAGATGAAAAAAGTTGATTTCGGAGCATGATTTTTGAACAGGAGCTTCAACGGTTTTGTGGCATATGAGAAATTCCCTAAGCCCCGGACCCATCGATTTTGGTCAAAAATGAACATTTTAAAAGTGCCCCTATTTCTGCTTTAAACTTTAGTTACCATCCCAAAATGAATCCCTGAGATGAAAAAAGTTGATTTCGGAGCATGATTTTTGAACAGGAGCTTCAACGGATTTGGGGCATATGAGAAATTCCCTAAGCCCCGGACCCATCGATTTTGGTCAAAAATGAAAATTTTAAAAGTGCCCCTATTTCTGCTTTAAACTTTAGTTACCATCCCAAAATGAATCCCTGAGATGAAAAAAGTTGATTTCGGAGCATAATTTTTTAACAGGAGCTTCAACGGTTTTGGGGCATATGAGAAATTCCATAAGCCCCGTCCCATTGATTTTGGTCAAAAATGAAAATTTTAAAAGTGCCCCTATTTCTGCTTTAAACTTTAGTTACCATCCCAAAATGAATCCCTGAGATGAAAAAAGTTGATTTCGGAGCATGATTTTTGAACAGGAGCTTCAACGGTTTTGTGGCATATGAGAAATTCCCTAAGCCCCGGACCCATCGATTTTGGTCAAAAATGAAAATTTTAAAAGTGCCCCTATTTCTGCTTTAAACTTTAGTTACCATCCCAAAATGAATCCCTGAGATGAAAAAAGTTGATTTCGGAGCATGATTTTTGAACAGGAGCTTCAACGGGTTTGGGGCATATGAGAAATTCCCTAAGCCCCAGACCCATCGATTTTGGTCAAAAATGAAAATTTTAAAAGTGCCCCTATTTCTGCTTTAAACTTTAGTTACCATCCCAAAATGAATCCCTGAGATGAAAAAAGTTGATTTCGGAGCATGATTTTTGAACAGGAGCTTCAACGGTTTTGGGGCATATGAGAAATTCCCTAAGCCCCGGACCCATCGATTTTGGTCAAAAATGAAAATTTTAAAAGTGCCCCTATTTCTGCTTTAAACTTTAGTTACCATCCCAAAATGAATCCCTGAGATGAAAAAAGTTGATTTCGGAGCATGATTTTTGAACAGGAGCTTCAACGGGTTTGGGGCATATGAGAAATTCCCTAAGCCCCGGACCCATCGATTTTGGTCAAAAATGAAAATTTTAAAAGTGCCCCTATTTCTGCTTTAAACTTTAGTTACCATCCCAAAATGAATCCCTGAGATGAAAAAAGTTGATTTCGGAGCATGATTTTTGAACAGGAGCTTCAACGGTTTTGGGGCATATGAGAAATTCCCTAAGCCCCGGACCAATCGATTTTGGTCAAAAATGAAAATTTTAAAAGTGCCCCTATTTCTGCTTTAAACTTTAGTTACCATCCCAAAATGAATCCCTGAGATGAAAAAAGTTAATTTCGGAGCATGATTTTTGAACAGGAGCTTCAACGGTTTTGTGGCATATGAGAAATTCCCTAAGCCCCGGACCCATCGAATTTGGTCAAAAATGAAAATTTTAAAAGTGCCCCTATTTCTGCTTTAAACTTTAGTTACCATCCCAAAATGAATCCCTAAGATGAAAAAAGTTGATTTCAGAGCATGATTTTTGAACAGGAGCTTCAACTGTTTTGTGGCATATGAGAAATTCCCTAAGCCCCGGACCCATCGATTTTGGTCAAAAATGAAAATTTTAAAAGTGCCCCTATTTCTGCTTTAAACTTTAGTTACCATCCCAAAATGAATCCCTGAGATGAAAAAAGTTGATTTCGGAGCATGATTTTTGAACAGGAGCTTCAACGGTTTTGTGGCATATGAGAAATTCCCTAAGCCCCGGACCCATCGATTTTGGTCAAAAATGAAAATTTTAAAAGTGCCCCTATTTCTGCTTTAAACTTTAGTTACCATCCCAAAATGAATCCCTGAGATGAAAAAAGTTGATTTCGGAGCATGATTTTTGAACAGGAGCTTCAACGGTTTTGTGGCATATGAGAAATTCCCTAAGCCCCGGACCCATCGATTTTGGTCAAAAATGAAAATTTTAAAAGTGCCCCTATTTCTGCTTTAAACTTTAGTTACCATCCCAAAATGAATCCCTGAGATGAAAAAAGTTGATTTCGGAGCATGATTTTTTAACAGGAGCTTCAACGGTTTTGGGGCATATGAGAAATTCCATAAGCCCCGGACCCATCGATTTTGGTCAAAAATGAAAATTTTAAAAGTGCCCCTATTTCTGCTTTAAACTTTAGTTACCATCCCAAAATGAATCCCTGAGATGAAAAAAGTTGATTTCGGAGCATGATTTTTGAACAGGAGCTTCAACGGTTTTGGGGCATATGAGAAATTCCCTAAGCCCTGGATCCATCGATTTTGGTCAAAAATGAAAATTTTAAAAGTGCCCCTATTTCTGCTTTAAACTTTAGTTACCATCCTAAAATGAATCACTGAGATGAAAAAAGTTGATTTCAGAGCATGATTTTTGAACAGGAGCTTCAACTGTTTTGTGGCATATGAGAAATTCCCTAAGCCCCGGACCCATCGATTTTGGTCAAAAATGAAAATTTTAAAAGTGCCCCTATTTATTCTTTAAACTATAGTTACCATCCCAAAATGAATCCCTGAGATGAAAAAAGTTGATTTCGGAGCATGATTTTTGAACAGGAGCTTCAACGGTTTTGGGGCATATGAGAAATTCCCTAAGCCCTGGATCCATCGATTTTGGTCAAAAATGAAAATTTTAAAAGTGCCCCTATTTCTGCTTTAAACTTTAGTTACCATCCTAAAATGAATCACTGAGATGAAAAAAGTTGATTTCAGAGCATTATTTTTGAACAGGAGCTTCAACTGTTTTGTGGCATATGAGAAATTCCCTAAGCCCCGGACCCATCGATTTTGGTCAAAAATGAAAATTTTAAAAGTGCCCCTATTTCTGCTTTAAACTTTAGTTACCATCCCAAAATGAATCCCTGAGATTAAAAAAGTTGATTTCGGAGCATGATTTTTGAACAGGAGCTTCAACGGTTTTGTGGCATATGAGAAATTCCCTAAGCCCCGGACCAATCGATTTTGGTCAAAAATGAAAATTTTTAAAGTGCCTCTATTTCTGCTTTAAACTTTAGTTACCATCCCAAAATGAATCCCTGAGATGAAAAAAGTTGATTTCGGAGCATGATTTTTGAACAGGAGCTTCAACGGTTTTGTGGCATATGAGAAATTCCCTAAGCCACGGACCCATCGATTTTGGTCAAAAATGAAAATTTTAAAAGTGCCCCTATTTCTGCTTTAAACTTTAGTTACCATCCCAAAATGAATCCCTGAGATGAAAAAAGTTGATTTCGGAGCATGATTTTTGAACAGGAGCTTCAACGGGTTTGGGGCATATGAGAAATTCCCTAAGCCCCGGACCCATCGATTTTGGTCAAAAATGAAAATTTTAAAAGTGCCCCTATTTCTGCTTTAAACTTTAGTTACCATCCCAAAATGAATCCCTGAGATGAAAAAAGTTGATTTCGGAGCATGATTTTTGAACAGGAGCTTCAACGGTTTTGGGGCATATGAGAAATTCCCTAAGCCCCGGACCAATCGATTTTGGTCAAAAATGAAAATTTTAAAAGTGCCCCTATTTCTGCTTTAAACTTTAGTTACCATCCCAAAATGAATCCCTGAGATGAAAAAAGTTAATTTCGGAGCATGATTTTTGAACAGGAGCTTCAACGGTTTTGGGGCATATGAGAAATTCCCTAAGCCCCGGACCCATCGATTTTGGTCAAAAATGAAAATTTTTAAAGTGCCCCTATTTCTGCTTTAAACTTTAGTTACCATCCCAAAATGAATCCCTGAGATGAAAAAAGTTGATTTCGGAGCATGATTTTTGAACAGGAGCTTCAACGGTTTTGTGGCATATGAGAAATTCCCTAAGCCCCGGACCCATCGAATTTGGTCAAAAATGAAAATTTTAAAAGTGCCCCTATTTCTGCTTTAAACTTTAGTTACCATCCCAAAATGAATCCCTAAGATGAAAAAAGTTGATTTCAGAGCATGATTTTTGAACAGGAGCTTCAACTGTTTTGTGGCATATGAGAAATTCCCTAAGCCCCGGACCCATCGATTTTGGTCAAAAATGAAAATTTTAAAAGTGCCCCTATTTCTGCTTTAAACTTTAGTTACCATCCCAAAATGAATCCCTGAGATGAAAAAAGTTGATTTCGGAGCATGATTTTTGAACAGGAGCTTCAACGGTTTTGTGGCATATGAGAAATTCCCTAAGCCCCGGACCCATCGATTTTGGTCAAAAATGAAAATTTTAAAAGTGCCCCTATTTCTGCTTTAAACTTTAGTTACCATCCCAAAATGAATCCCTGAGATGAAAAAAGTTGATTTCGGAGCATGATTTTTGAACAGGAGCTTCAACGGTTTTGTGGCATATGAGAAATTCCCTAAGCCCCGGACCCATCGATTTTGGTCAAAAATGAAAATTTTAAAAGTGCCCCTATTTCTGCTTTAAACTTTAGTTACCATCCCAAAATGAATCCCTGAGATGAAAAAAGTTGATTTCGGAGCATGATTTTTTAACAGGAGCTTCAACGGTTTTGGGGCATATGAGAAATTCCATAAGCCCCGGACCCATCGATTTTGGTCAAAAATGAAAATTTTAAAAGTGCCCCTATTTCTGCTTTAAACTTTAGTTACCATCCCAAAATGAATCCCTGAGATGAAAAAAGTTGATTTCGGAGCATGATTTTTGAACAGGAGCTTCAACGGTTTTGGGGCATATGAGAAATTCCCTAAGCCCTGGATCCATCGATTTTGGTCAAAAATGAAAATTTTAAAAGTGCCCCTATTTCTGCTTTAAACTTTAGTTACCATCCTAAAATGAATCACTGAGAAGAAAAAAGTTGATTTCAGAGCATGATTTTTGAACAGGAGCTTCAACTGTTTTGTGGCATATGAGAAATTCCCTAAGCCCCGGACCCATCGATTTTGGTCAAAAATGAAAATTTTAAAAGTGCCCCTATTTCTGCTTTAAACTATAGTTACCATCCCAAAATGAATCCCTGAGATGAAAAAAGTTGATTTCGGAGCATGATTTTTGAACAGGAGCTTCAACGGTTTTGGGGCATATGAGAAATTCCCTAAGCCCTGGATCCATCGATTTTGGTCAAAAATGAAAATTTTAAAAGTGCCCCTATTTCTGCTTTAAACTTTAGTTACCATCCTAAAATGAATCACTGAGATGAAAAAAGTTGATTTCAGAGCATTATTTTTGAACAGGAGCTTCAACTGTTTTGTGGCATATGAGAAATTCCCTAAGCCCCGGACCCATCGATTTTGGTCAAAAATGAAAATTTTAAAAGTGCCCCTATTTCTGCTTTAAACTTTAGTTACCATCCCAAAATGAATCCCTGAGATTAAAAAAGTTGATTTCGGAGCATGATTTTTGAACAGGAGCTTCAACGGTTTTGTGGCATATGAGAAATTCCCTAAGCCCCGGACCAATCGATTTTGGTCAAAAATGAAAATTTTTAAAGTGCCTCTATTTCTGCTTTAAACTTTAGTTACCATCCCAAAATGAATCCCTGAGATGAAAAAAGTTGATTTCGGAGCATGATTTTTGAACAGGAGCTTCAACGGTTTTGTGGCATATGAGAAATTCCCTAAGCCACGGACCCATCGATTTTGGTCAAAAATGAAAATTTTAAAAGTGCCCCTATTTCTGCTTTAAACTTTAGTTACCATCCCAAAATGAATCCCTGAGATGAAAAAAGTTGATTTCGGAGCATGATTTTTGAACAGGAGCTTCAACGGGTTTGGGGCATATGAGAAATTCCCTAAGCCCCGGACCCATCGATTTTGGTCAAAAATGAAAATTTTTAAAGTGCCCCTATTTCTGCTTTAAACTTTAGTTACCATCCCAAAATGAATCCCTGAGATGAAAAAAGTTGATTTCGGAGCATGATTTTTGAACAGGAGCTTCAACGGTTTTGTGGCATATGAGAAATTCCCTAAGCCCCGGACCCATCGAATTTGGTCAAAAATGAAAATTTTAAAAGTGCCCCTATTTCTGCTTTAAACTTTAGTTACCATCCCAAAATGAATCCCTGAGATGAAAAAAGTTGATTTCGGAGCATGATTTTTGAACAGGAGCTTCAACGGTTTTGTGGCATATGAGAAATTCCCTAAGCCCCGGACCCATCGATTTTGGTCAAAAATGAACATTTTAAAAGTGCCCCTATTTCTGCTTTAAACTTTAGTTACCATCCCAAAATGAATCCCTGAGATGAAAAAAGTTGATTTCGGAGCATGATTTTTGAACAGGAGCTTCAACGGATTTGGGGCATATGAGAAATTCCCTAAGCCCCGGACCCATCGATTTTGGTCAAAAATGAAAATTTTAAAAGTGCCCCTATTTCTGCTTTAAACTTTAGTTACCATCCCAAAATGAATCCCTGAGATGAAAAAAGTTGATTTCGGAGCATGATTTTTTAACAGGAGCTTCAACGGTTTTGGGGCATATGAGAAATTCCATAAGCCCCGGACCCATCGATTTTGGTCAAAAATGAAAATTTTAAAAGTGCCCCTATTTCTGCTTTAAACTTTAGTTACCATCCCAAAATGAATCCCTGAGATGAAAAAAGTTGATTTCGGAGCATGATTTTTGAACAGGAGCTTCAACGGTTTTGTGGCATATGAGAAATTCCCTAAGCCCCGGACCCATCGATTTTGGTCAAAAATGAAAATTTTAAAAGTGCCCCTATTTCTGCTTTAAACTTTAGTTACCATCCCAAAATGAATCCCTGAGATGAAAAAAGTTGATTTCGGAGCATGATTTTTGAACAGGAGCTTCAACGGGTTTGGGGCATATGAGAAATTCCCTAAGCCCCAGACCCATCGATTTTGGTCAAAAATGAAAATTTTAAAAGTGCCCCTATTTCTGCTTTAAACTTTAGTTACCATCCCAAAATGAATCCCTGAGATGAAAAAAGTTGATTTCGGAGCATGATTTTTGAACAGGAGCTTCAACGGTTTTGGGGCATATGAGAAATTCCCTAAGCCCCGGACCCATCGATTTTGGTCAAAAATGAAAATTTTAAAAGTGCCCCTATTTCTGCTTTAAACTTTAGTTACCATCCCAAAATGAATCCCTGAGATGAAAAAAGTTGATTTCGGAGCATGATTTTTGAACAGGAGCTTCAACGGGTTTGGGGCATATGAGAAATTCCCTAAGCCCCAGACCCATCGATTTTGGTCAAAAATGAAAATTTTAAAAGTGCCCCTATTTCTGCTTTAAACTTTAGTTACCATCCCAAAATGAATCCCTGAGATGAAAAAAGTTGATTTCGGAGCATGATTTTTGAACAGGAGCTTCAACGGTTTTGGGGCATATGAGAAATTCCCTAAGCCCCGGACCAATCGATTTTGGTCAAAAATGAAAATTTTAAAAGTGCCCCTATTTCTGCTTTAAACTTTAGTTACCATCCCAAAATGAATCCCTGAGATGAAAAAAGTTAATTTCGGAGCATGATTTTTGAACAGGAGCTTCAACGGTTTTGGGGCATATGAGAAATTCCCTAAGCCCCGGACCCATCGATTTTGGTCAAAAATGAAAATTTTTAAAGTGCCCCTATTTCTGCTTTAAACTTTAGTTACCATCCCAAAATGAATCCCTGAGATGAAAAAAGTTGATTTCGGAGCATGATTTTTGAACAGGAGCTTCAACGGTTTTGTGGCATATGAGAAATTCCCTAAGCCCCGGACCCATCGAATTTGGTCAAAAATGAAAATTTTAAAAGTGCCCCTATTTCTGCTTTAAACTTTAGTTACCATCCCAAAATGAATCCCTAAGATGAAAAAAGTTGATTTCAGAGCATGATTTTTGAACAGGAGCTTCAACTGTTTTGTGGCATATGAGAAATTCCCTAAGCCCCGGACCCATCGATTTTGGTCAAAAATGAAAATTTTAAAAGTGCCCCTATTTCTGCTTTAAACTTTAGTTACCATCCCAAAATGAATCCCTGAGATGAAAAAAGTTGATTTCGGAGCATGATTTTTGAACAGGAGCTTCAACGGTTTTGTGGCATATGAGAAATTCCCTAAGCCCCGGACCCATCGATTTTGGTCAAAAATGAAAATTTTAAAAGTGCCCCTATTTCTGCTTTAAACTTTAGTTACCATCCCAAAATGAATCCCTGAGATGAAAAAAGTTGATTTCGGAGCATGATTTTTGAACAGGAGCTTCAACGGTTTTGTGGCATATGAGAAATTCCCTAAGCCCCGGACCCATCGATTTTGGTCAAAAATGAAAATTTTAAAAGTGCCCCTATTTCTGCTTTAAACTTTAGTTACCATCCCAAAATGAATCCCTGAGATGAAAAAAGTTGATTTCGGAGCATGATTTTTTAACAGGAGCTTCAACGGTTTTGGGGCATATGAGAAATTCCATAAGCCCCGGACCCATCGATTTTGGTCAAAAATGAAAATTTTAAAAGTGCCCCTATTTCTGCTTTAAACTTTAGTTACCATCCCAAAATGAATCCCTGAGATGAAAAAAGTTGATTTCGGAGCATGATTTTTGAACAGGAGCTTCAACGGGTTTGGGGCATATGAGAAATTCCCTAAGCCCCGGACCCATCGATTTTGGTCAAAAATGAAAATTTTTAAAGTGCCCCTATTTCTGCTTTAAACTTTAGTTACCATCCCAAAATGAATCCCTGAGATGAAAAAAGTTGATTTCGGAGCATGATTTTTGAACAGGAGCTTCAACGGTTTTGTGGCATATGAGAAATTCCCTAAGCCCCGGACCCATCGAATTTGGTCAAAAATGAAAATTTTAAAAGTGCCCCTATTTCTGCTTTAAACTTTAGTTACCATCCCAAAATGAATCCCTGAGATGAAAAAAGTTGATTTCGGAGCATGATTTTTGAACAGGAGCTTCAACGGTTTTGTGGCATATGAGAAATTCCCTAAGCCCCGGACCCATCGATTTTGGTCAAAAATGAACATTTTAAAAGTGCCCCTATTTCTGCTTTAAACTTTAGTTACCATCCCAAAATGAATCCCTGAGATGAAAAAAGTTGATTTCGGAGCATGATTTTTGAACAGGAGCTTCAACGGATTTGGGGCATATGAGAAATTCCCTAAGCCCCGGACCCATCGATTTTGGTCAAAAATGAAAATTTTAAAAGTGCCCCTATTTCTGCTTTAAACTTTAGTTACCATCCCAAAATGAATCCCTGAGATGAAAAAAGTTGATTTCGGAGCATGATTTTTTAACAGGAGCTTCAACGGTTTTGGGGCATATGAGAAATTCCATAAGCCCCGGACCCATCGATTTTGGTCAAAAATGAAAATTTTAAAAGTGCCCCTATTTCTGCTTTAAACTTTAGTTACCATCCCAAAATGAATCCCTGAGATGAAAAAAGTTGATTTCGGAGCATGATTTTTGAACAGGAGCTTCAACGGTTTTGTGGCATATGAGAAATTCCCTAAGCCCCGGACCCATCGATTTTGGTCAAAAATGAAAATTTTAAAAGTGCCCCTATTTCTGCTTTAAACTTTAGTTACCATCCCAAAATGAATCCCTGAGATGAAAAAAGTTGATTTCGGAGCATGATTTTTGAACAGGAGCTTCAACGGGTTTGGGGCATATGAGAAATTCCCTAAGCCCCAGACCCATCGATTTTGGTCAAAAATGAAAATTTTAAAAGTGCCCCTATTTCTGCTTTAAACTTTAGTTACCATCCCAAAATGAATCCCTGAGATGAAAAAAGTTGATTTCGGAGCATGATTTTTGAACAGGAGCTTCAACGGTTTTGGGGCATATGAGAAATTCCCTAAGCCCCGGACCCATCGATTTTGGTCAAAAATGAAAATTTTAAAAGTGCCCCTATTTCTGCTTTAAACTTTAGTTACCATCCCAAAATGAATCCCTGAGATGAAAAAAGTTGATTTCGGAGCATGATTTTTGAACAGGAGCTTCAACGGGTTTGGGGCAT
Organism: Pseudophryne corroboree; assembly: GCF_028390025.1. Lineage (NCBI taxonomy): Eukaryota > Metazoa > Chordata > Amphibia > Anura > Myobatrachidae > Pseudophryne > Pseudophryne corroboree. Next base: position 82,742 of record NW_026968429.1, read on the forward strand.
ATGAGAAATTCCCTAAGCCCCAGACCCATCGATTTTGGTCAAAAATGAAAATTTTAAAAGTGCCCCTATTTCTGCTTTAAACTTTAGTTACCATCCCAAAATGAATCCCTGAGATGAAAAAAGTTGATTTCGGAGCATGATTTTTGAACAGGAGCTTCAACGGTTTTGGGGCATATGAGAAATTCCCTAAGCCCCGGACCAATCGATTTTGGTCAAAAATGAAAATTTTAAAAGTGCCCCTATTTCTGCTTTAAACTTTAGTTACCATCCCAAAATGAATCCCTGAGATGAAAAAAGTTAATTTCGGAGCATGATTTTTGAACAGGAGCTTCAACGGTTTTGGGGCATATGAGAAATTCCCTAAGCCCCGGACCCATCGATTTTGGTCAAAAATGAAAATTTTTAAAGTGCCCCTATTTCTGCTTTAAACTTTAGTTACCATCCCAAAATGAATCCCTGAGATGAAAAAAGTTGATTTCGGAGCATGATTTTTGAACAGGAGCTTCAACGGTTTTGTGGCATATGAGAAATTCCCTAAGCCCCGGACCCATCGAATTTGGTCAAAAATGAAAATTTTAAAAGTGCCCCTATTTCTGCTTTAAACTTTAGTTACCATCCCAAAATGAATCCCTAAGATGAAAAAAGTTGATTTCAGAGCATGATTTTTGAACAGGAGCTTCAACTGTTTTGTGGCATATGAGAAATTCCCTAAGCCCCGGACCCATCGATTTTGGTCAAAAATGAAAATTTTAAAAGTGCCCCTATTTCTGCTTTAAACTTTAGTTACCATCCCAAAATGAATCCCTGAGATGAAAAAAGTTGATTTCGGAGCATGATTTTTGAACAGGAGCTTCAACGGTTTTGTGGCATATGAGAAATTCCCTAAGCCCCGGACCCATCGATTTTGGTCAAAAATGAAAATTTTAAAAGTGCCCCTATTTCTGCTTTAAACTTTAGTTACCATCCCAAAATGAATCCCTGAGATGAAAAAAGTTGATTTCGGAGCATGATTTTTGAACAGGAGCTTCAACGGTTTTGTGGCATATGAGAAATTCCCTAAGCCCCGGACCCATCGATTTTGGTCAAAAATGAAAATTTTAAAAGTGCCCCTATTTCTGCTTTAAACTTTAGTTACCATCCCAAAATGAATCCCTGAGATGAAAAAAGTTGATTTCGGAGCATGATTTTTTAACAGGAGCTTCAACGGTTTTGGGGCATATGAGAAATTCCATAAGCCCCGGACCCATCGATTTTGGTCAAAAATGAAAATTTTAAAAGTGCCCCTATTTCTGCTTTAAACTTTAGTTACCATCCCAAAATGAATCCCTGAGATGAAAAAAGTTGATTTCGGAGCATGATTTTTGAACAGGAGCTTCAACGGTTTTGGGGCATATGAGAAATTCCCTAAGCCCTGGATCCATCGATTTTGGTCAAAAATGAAAATTTTAAAAGTGCCCCTATTTCTGCTTTAAACTTTAGTTACCATCCTAAAATGAATCACTGAGATGAAAAAAGTTGATTTCAGAGCATGATTTTTGAACAGGAGCTTCAACTGTTTTGTGGCATATGAGAAATTCCCTAAGCCCCGGACCCATCGATTTTGGTCAAAAATGAAAATTTTAAAAGTGCCCCTATTTCTGCTTTAAACTATAGTTACCATCCCAAAATGAATCCCTGAGATGAAAAAAGTTGATTTCGGAGCATGATTTTTGAACAGGAGCTTCAACGGTTTTGGGGCATATGAGAAATTCCCTAAGCCCTGGATCCATCGATTTTGGTCAAAAATGAAAATTTTAAAAGTGCCCCTATTTCTGCTTTAAACTTTAGTTACCATCCCAAAATGAATCCCTGAGATGAAAAAAGTTGATTTCGGAGCATGATTTTTGAACAGGAGCTTCAACGATTTTGTGGCATATGAGAAATTCCCTAAGCCCCGGACCCATCGATTTTGGTCAAAAATGAAAATTTTAAAAGTGCCCCTATTTCTGCTTTAAACTTTAGTTACCATCCCAAAATGAATCCCTGAGATGAAAAAAGTTGATTTCGGAGCATGATTTTTGAACAGGAGCTTCAACGGGTTTGGGGCATATGAGAAATTCCCTAAGCCCCGGACCCATCGATTTTGGTCAAAAATGAAAATTTTAAAAGTGCCCCTATTTCTGCTTTAAACTTTAGTTACCATCCCAAAATGAATCCCTGAGATGAAAAAAGTTGATTTCGGAGCATGATTTTTGAACAGGAGCTTCAACGGTTTTGTGGCATATGAGAAATTCCCTAAGCCCCGGACCCATCGATTTTGGTCAAAAATGAAAATTTTAAAAGTGCCCCTATTTCTGCTTTAAACTTTAGTTACCATCCCAAAATGAATCCCTGAGATGAAAAAAGTTGATTTCGGAGCATGATTTTTTAACAGGAGCTTCAACGGTTTTGGGGCATATGAGAAATTCCATAAGCCCCGGACCCATCGATTTTGGTCAAAAATGAAAATTTTAAAAGTGCCCCTATTTCTGCTTTAAACTTTAGTTACCATGCCAAAATGAATCCCTGAGATGAAAAAAGTTGATTTCGGAGCATGATTTTTGAACAGGAGCTTCAACGGTTTTGGGGCATATGAGAAATTCCCTAAGCCCTGGATCCATCGATTTTGGTCAAAAATGAAAATTTTAAAAGTGCCCCTATTTCTGCTTTAAACTTTAGTTACCATCCTAAAATGAATCACTGAGATGAAAAAAGTTGATTTCAGAGCATGATTTTTGAACAGGAGCTTCAACTGTTTTGTGGCATATGAGAAATTCCCTAAGCCCCGGACCCATCGATTTTGGTCAAAAATGAAAATTTTAAAAGTGCCCCTATTTCTGCTTTAAACTATAGTTACCATCCCAAAATGAATCCCTGAGATGAAAAAAGTTGATTTCGGAGCATGATTTTTGAACAGGAGCTTCAACGGTTTTGGGGCATATGAGAAATTCCCTAAGCCCTGGATCCATCGATTTTGGTCAAAAATGAAAATTTTAAAAGTGCCCCTATTTCTGCTTTAAACTTTAGTTACCATCCCAAAATGAATCCCTGAGATGAAAAAAGTTGATTTCGGAGCATGATTTTTGAACAGGAGCTTCAACGATTTTGTGGCATATGAGAAATTCCCTAAGCCCCGGACCCATCGATTTTGGTCAAAAATGAAAATTTTAAAAGTGCCCCTATTTCTGCTTTAAACTTTAGTTACCATCCCAAAATGAATCCCTGAGATGAAAAAAGTTGATTTCGGAGCATGATTTTTGAACAGGAGCTTCAACGGGTTTGGGGCATATGAGAAATTCCCTAAGCCCCGGACCCATCGATTTTGGTCAAAAATGAAAATTTTTAAAGTGCCCCTATTTCTGCTTTAAACTTTAGTTACCATCCCAAAATGAATCCCTGAGATGAAAAAAGTTGATTTCGGAGCATGATTTTTGAACAGGAGCTTCAACGGTTTTGTGGCATATGAGAAATTCCCTAAGCCCCGGACCCATCGAATTTGGTCAAAAATGAAAATTTTAAAAGTGCCCCTATTTCTGCTTTAAACTTTAGTTACCATCCCAAAATGAATCCCTGAGATGAATAAAGTTGATTTCGGAGCATGATTTTTGAACAGGAGCTTCAATGGGTTTGGGGCATATGAGAAATTCCCTAAGCCCCGGACCCATCGATTTTGGTCAAAAATGAACATTTTAAAAGTGCTCCTATTTCTGCTTTAAACTTTAGTTACCATCCCAAAATGAATCCCTGAGATGAAAAAAGTTGATTTCGGAGCATGATTTTTGAACAGGAGCTTCAACGGGTTTGGGGCATATGAGAAATTCCCTAAGCTTTGGACCCATCGATTTTAGTCAAAAATGAAAATTTTTAAAGTGCCCCTATTTCTGCTTTAAACTTTAGTTACCATCCCAAAATGAATCCCTGAGATGAAAAAAGTTGATTTCGGAGCATGATTTTTGAACAGGAGCTTCAACGGTTTTGTGGCATATGAGAAATTCCCTAAGCCCCGGACCCATCGAATTTGGTCAAAAATGAAAATTTTAAAAGTGCCCCTATTTCTGCTTTAAACTTTAGTTACCATCCCAAAATGAATCCCTGAGATGAAAAAAGTTGATTTCGGAGCATGATTTTTGAACAGGAGCTTCAACGGTTTTGTGGCATATGAGAAATTCCCTAAGCCCCGGACCCATCGATTTTGGTCAAAAATGAACATTTTAAAAGTGCCCCTATTTCTGCTTTAAACTTTAGTTACCATCCCAAAATGAATCCCTGAGATGAAAAAAGTTGATTTCGGAGCATGATTTTTGAACAGGAGCTTCAACGGATTTGGGGCATATGAGAAATTCCCTAAGCCCCGGACCCATCGATTTTGGTCAAAAATGAAAATTTTAAAAGTGCCCCTATTTCTGCTTTAAACTTTAGTTACCATCCCAAAATGAATCCCTGAGATGAAAAAAGTTGATTTCGGAGCATGATTTTTTAACAGGAGCTTCAACGGTTTTGGGGCATATGAGAAATTCCATAAGCCCCGGACCCATCGATTTTGGTCAAAAATGACAATTTTAAAAGTGCCCCTATTTCTGCTTTAAACTTTAGTTACCATCCCAAAATGAATCCCTGAGATGAAAAAAGTTGATTTCGGAGCATGATTTTTGAACAGGAGCTTCAACGGGTTTGGGGCATATGAGAAATTCCCTATGCCCCGGACCCATCGATTTTGGTCAAAAATGAAAATTTTAAAAGTGCCCCTATTTCTGCTTTAAACTTTAGTTACCATCCCAAAATGAATCCCTGAGATGAAAAAAGTTGATTTCGGAGCATGATTTTTGAACAGGAGCTTCAACGGTTTTGGGGCATATGAGAAATTCCCTAAGCCCCGGACCCATCGATTTTGGTCAAAAATGAAAATTTTAAAAGTGCCCCTATTTCTGCTTTAAACTTTAGTTACCATCCCAAAATGAATCCCTGAGATGAAAAAAGTTGATTTCGGAGCATGATTTTTGAACAGGAGCTTCAACGGGTTTGGGGCATATGAGAAATTCCCTAAGCCCCGGACCCATCGATTTTGGTCAAAAATGAAAATTTTAAAAGTGCCCCTATTTCTGCTTTAAACTTTAGTTACCATCCCAAAATGAATCCCTGAGATGAAAAAAGTTGATTTCGGAGCATGATTTTTGAACAGGAGCTTCAACGGTTTTGGGGCATATGAGAAATTCCCTAAGCCCCGGACCCATCGATTTTGGTCAAAAATGAAAATTTTAAAAGTGCCCCTATTTCTGCTTTAAACTTTAGTTACCATCCCAAAATGAATCCCTGAGATGAAAAAAGTTGATTTCGGAGCATGATTTTTGAACAGGAGCTTCAACGGTTTTGGGGCATATGAGAAATTCCCTAAGCCCCGGACCCATCGATTTTGGTCAAAAATGAAAATTTTTAAAGTGCCCCTATTTCTGCTTTAAACTTTAGTTACCATCCCAAAATGAATCCCTGAGATGAAAAAAGTTGATTTCGGAGCATGATTTTTGAACAGGAGCTTCAACGGTTTTGTGGCATATGAGAAATTCCCTAAGCCCCGGACCCATCGAATTTGGTCAAAAATGAAAATTTTAAAAGTGCCCCTATTTCTGCTTTAAACTTTAGTTACCATCCCAAAATGAATCCCTAAGATGAAAAAAGTTGATTTCAGAGCATGATTTTTGAACAGGAGCTTCAACTGTTTTGTGGCATATGAGAAATTCCCTAAGCCCCGGACCCATCAATTTTGGTCAAAAATGAAAATTTTAAAAGTGCCCCTATTTCTGCTTTAAACTTTAGTTACCATCCCAAAATGAATCCCTGAGATGAAAAAAGTTGATTTCGGAGCATGATTTTTGAACAGGAGCTTCAACGGTTTTGTGGCATATGAGAAATTCCCTAAGCCCCGGACCCATCGATTTTGGTCAAAAATGACAATTTTAAAAGTGCCCCTATTTCTGCTTTAAACTTTAGTTACCATCCCAAAATGAATCCCTGAGATGAAAAAAGTTGATTTCGGAGCATGATTTTTGAACAGGAGCTTCAACGGGTTTGGGGCATATGAGAAATTCCCTATGCCCCGGACCCATCGATTTTGGTCAAAAATGAAAATTTTAAAAGTGCCCCTATTTCTGCTTTAAACTTTAGTTACCATCCCAAAATGAATCCCTGAGATGAAAAAAGTTGATTTCGGAGCATGATTTTTGAACAGGAGCTTCAACGGTTTTGGGGCATATGAGAAATTCCCTAAGCCCCGGACCCATCGATTTTGGTCAAAAATGAAAATTTTAAAAGTGCCCCTATTTCTGCTTTAAACTTTAGTTACCATCCCAAAATGAATCCCTGAGATGAAAAAAGTTGATTTCGGAGCATGATTTTTGAACAGGAGCTTCAACGGGTTTGGGGCATATGAGAAATTCCCTAAGCCCCGGACCCATCGATTTTGGTCAAAAATGAAAATTTTAAAAGTGCCCCTATTTCTGCTTTAAACTTTAGTTACCATCCCAAAATGAATCCCTGAGATGAAAAAAGTTGATTTCGGAGCATGATTTTTGAACAGGAGCTTCAACGGTTTTGGGGCATATGAGAAATTCCCTAAGCCCCGGACCCATCGATTTTGGTCAAAAATGAAAATTTTAAAAGTGCCCCTATTTCTGCTTTAAACTTTAGTTACCATCCCAAAATGAATCCCTGAGATGAAAAAAGTTGATTTCGGAGCATGATTTTTGAACAGGAGCTTCAACGGTTTTGGGGCATATGAGAAATTCCCTAAGCCCCGGACCCATCGATTTTGGTCAAAAATGAAAATTTTTAAAGTGCCCCTATTTCTGCTTTAAACTTTAGTTACCATCCCAAAATGAATCCCTGAGATGAAAAAAGTTGATTTCGGAGCATGATTTTTGAACAGGAGCTTCAACGGTTTTGTGGCATATGAGAAATTCCCTAAGCCCCGGACCCATCGAATTTGGTCAAAAATGAAAATTTTAAAAGTGCCCCTATTTCTGCTTTAAACTTTAGTTACCATCCCAAAATGAATCCCTAAGATGAAAAAAGTTGATTTCAGAGCATGATTTTTGAACAGGAGCTTCAACTGTTTTGTGGCATATGAGAAATTCCCTAAGCCCCGGACCCATCAATTTTGGTCAAAAATGAAAATTTTAAAAGTGCCCCTATTTCTGCTTTAAACTTTAGTTACCATCCCAAAATGAATCCCTGAGATGAAAAAAGTTGATTTCGGAGCATGATTTTTGAACAGGAGCTTCAACGGTTTTGTGGCATATGAGAAATTCCCTAAGCCCCGGACCCATCGATTTTGGTCAAAAATGAAAATTTTAAAAGTGCCCCTATTTCTGCTTTAAACTTTAGTTACCATCCCAAAATGAATCCCTGAGATTAAAAAAGTTGATTTCGGAGCATGATTTTTGAACAGGAGCTTCAACGGTTTTGTGGCATATGAGAAATTCCCTAAGCCCCGGACCAATCGATTTTGGTCAAAAATGAAAATTTTTAAAGTGCCTCTATTTCTGCTTTAAACTTTAGTTACCATCCCAAAATGAATCCCTGAGATGAAAAAAGTTGATTTCGGAGCATGATTTTTGAACAGGAGCTTCAACGGTTTTGTGGCATATGAGAAATTCCCTAAGCCCCGGACCCATCGATTTTGGTCAAAAATGAAAATTTTAAAAGTGCCCCTATTTCTGCTTTAAACTTTAGTTACCATCCCAAAATGAATCCCTGAGATGAAAAAAGTTGATTTCGGAGTATGATTTTTGAACAGGAGCTTCAACGGGTTTGGGGCATATGAGAAATTCCCTAAGCCCCGGACCAATCGATTTTGGTCAAAAATGAAAATTTTTAAAGTGCCTCTATTTCTGCTTTAAACTTTAGTTACCATCCCAAAATGAATCCCTGAGATGAAAAAAGTTGATTTCGGAGCATGATTTTTGAACAGGAGCTTCAACGGTTTTGTGGCATATGAGAAATTCCCTAAGCCCCGGACCCATCGATTTTGGTCAAAAATGAAAATTTTAAAAGTGCCCCTATTTCTGCTTTAAACTTTAGTTACCATCCCAAAATGAATCCCTGAGATGAAAAAAGTTGATTTCGGAGCATGATTTTTGAACAGGAGCTTCAACGGTTTTGGGGCATATGAGAAATTCCCTAAGCCCCGGACCCATCGATTTTGGTCAAAAATGAAAATTTTAAAAGTGCCCCTATTTCTGCTTTAAACTTTAGTTACCATCCCAAAATGAATCCCTGAGATGAAAAAAGTTGATTTCGGAGCATGATTTTTGAACAGGAGCTTCAACGGGTTTGGGGCATATGAGAAATTCCCTAAGCCCCGGACCCATCGATTTTGGTCAAAAATGAAAATTTTAAAAGTGCCCCTATTTCTGCTTTAAACTTTAGTTACCATCCCAAAATGAATCCCTGAGATGAAAAAAGTTGATTTCGGAGCATGATTTTTGAACAGGAGCTTCAACGGTTTTGTGGCATATGAGAAATTCCCTAAGCCCCGGACCCATCGATTTTGGTCAAAAATGAAAATTTTAAAAGTGCCCCTATTTCTGCTTTAAACTTTAGTTACCATCCCAAAATGAATCCCTGAGATTAAAAAAGTTGATTTCGGAGCATGATTTTTGAACAGGAGCTTCAACGGTTTTGTGGCATATGAGAAATTCCCTAAGCCCCGGACCAATCAATTTTGGTCAAAAATGAAAATTTTTAAAGTGCCTCTATTTCTGCTTTAAACTTTAGTTACCATCCCAAAATGAATCCCTGAGATGAAAAAAGTTGATTTCGGAGCATGATTTTTGAACAGGAGCTTCAACGGTTTTGTGGCATATGAGAAATTCCCTAAGCCCCGGACCCATCGATTTTGGTCAAAAATGAAAATTTTAAAAGTGCCCCTATTTCTGCTTTAAACTTTAGTTACCATCCCAAAATGAATCCCTGAGATGAAAAAAGTTGATTTCGGAGTATGATTTTTGAACAGGAGCTTCAACGGGTTTGGGGCATATGAGAAATTCCCTAAGCCCCGGACCCATCGATTTTGGTCAAAAATGAAAATTTTTAAAGTGCCCCTATTTCTGCTTTAAACTTTAGTTACCATCCCAAAATGAATCCCTGAGATGAAAAAAGTTGATTTCGGAGCATGATTTTTGAACAGGAGCTTCAACGGTTTTGTGGCATATGAGAAATTCCCTAAGCCCCGGACCCATCGAATTTGGTCAAAAATGAAAATTTTAAAAGTGCCCCTATTTCTGCTTTAAACTTTAGTTACCATCCCAAAATGAATCCCTGAGATGAAAAAAGTTGATTTCGGAGCATGATTTTTGAACAGGAGCTTCAACGGTTTTGTGGCATATGAGAAATTCCCTAAGCCCCGGACCCATCGATTTTGGTCAAAAATGAACATTTTAAAAGTGCCCCTATTTCTGCTTTAAACTTTAGTTACCATCCCAAAATGAATCCCTGAGATGAAAAAAGTTGATTTCGGAGCATGATTTTTGAACAGGAGCTTCAACGGTTTTGTGGCATATGAGAAATTCCCTAAGCCCCGGACCCATCGATTTTGGTCAAAAATGAAAATTTTAAAAGTGCCCCTATTTCTGCTTTAAACTTTAGTTACCATCCCAAAATGAATCCCTGAGATGAAAAAAGTTGATTTCGGAGCATGATTTTTTAACAGGAGCTTCAACGGTTTTGGGGCATATGAGAAATTCCCTAAGCCCTGGATCCATCGATTTTGGTCAAAAATGAAAATTTTAAAAGTGCCCCTATTTCTGCTTTAAACTTTAGTTACCATCCTAAAATGAATCACTGAGATGAAAAAAGTTGATTTCAGAGCATTATTTTTGAACAGGAGCTTCAACTGTTTTGTGGCATATGAGAAATTCCCTAAGCCCCGGACCCATCGATTTTGGTCAAAAATGAAAATTTTAAAAGTGCCCCTATTTCTGCTTTAAACTTTAGTTACCATCCCAAAATGAATACCTGAGATTAAAAAAGTTGATTTCGGAGCATGATTTTTGAACAGGAGCTTCAACGGTTTTGTGGCATATGAGAAATTCCCTAAGCCCCGGACCAATCGATTTTGGTCAAAAATGAAAATTTTTAAAGTGCCTCTATTTCTGCTTTAAACTTTAGTTACCATCCCAAAATGAATCCCTGAGATGAAAAAAGTTGATTTCGGAGCATGATTTTTGAACAGGAGCTTCAACGGTTTTGTGGCATATGAGAAATTCCCTAAGCCCCGGACCCATCGATTTTGGTCAAAAATGAACATTTTAAAAGTGCCCCTATTTCTGCTTTAAACTTTAGTTACCATCCCAAAATGAATCCCTGAGATGAAAAAAGTTGATTTCGGAGCATGATTTTTGAACAGGAGCTTCAACGGATTTGGGGCATATGAGAAATTCCCTAAGCCCCGGACCCATCGATTTTGGTCAAAAATGAAAATTTTAAAAGTGCCCCTATTTCTGCTTTAAACTTTAGTTACCATCCCAAAATGAATCCCTGAGATGAAAAAAGTTGATTTCGGAGCATGATTTTTTAACAGGAGCTTCAACGGTTTTGGGGCATATGAGAAATTCCATAAGCCCCGGACCCATCGATTTTGGTCAAAAATGAAAATTTTAAAAGTGCCCCTATTTCTGCTTTAAACTTTAGTTACCATCCCAAAATGAATCCCTGAGATGAAAAAAGTTGATTTCGGAGCATGATTTTTGAACAGGAGCTTCAACGGGTTTGGGGCATATGAGAAATTCCCTAAGCCCCGGACCCATCGATTTTGGTCAAAAATGAAAATTTTAAAAGTGCCCCTATTTCTGCTTTAAACTTTAGTTACCATCCCAAAATGAATCCCTGAGATGAAAAAAATTGATTTCAGAGCATGATTTTTGAACAGGAGCTTCAACGGTTTTGGGGCATATGAGAAATTCCCTAAGCCCCGGACCCATCGATTTTGGTCAAAAATGAAAATTTTAAAAGTGCCCCTATTTCTGCTTTAAACTTTAGTTACCATCCCAAAATGAATCCCTGAGATGAAAAAAGTTGATTTCGGAGCATGATTTTTGAACAGGAGCTTCAACGGGTTTGGGGCATATGAGAAATTCCCTAAGCCCCGGACCCATCGATTTTGGTCAAAAATGAAAATTTTAAAAGTGCCCCTATTTCTGCTTTAAACTTTAGTTACCATCCCAAAATGAATCCCTGAGATGAAAAAAGTTGATTTCGGAGCATGATTTTTGAACAGGAGCTTCAACGGTTTTGGGGCATATGAGAAATTCCCTAAGCCCCGGACCCATCGATTTTGGTCAAAAATGAAAATTTTAAAAGTGCCCCTATTTCTGCTTTAAACTTTAGTTACCATCCCAAAATGAATCCCTGAGATGAAAAAAGTTAATTTCGGAGCATGATTTTTGAACAGGAGCTTCAACGGTTTTGGGGCATATGAGAAATTCCCTAAGCCCCGGACCCATCGATTTTGGTCAAAAATGAAAATTTTTAAAGTGCCCCTATTTCTGCTTTAAACTTTAGTTACCATCCCAAAATGAATCCCTGAGATGAAAAAAGTTGATTTCGGAGCATGATTTTTGAACAGGAGCTTCAACGGTTTTGTGGCATATGAGAAATTCCCTAAGCCCCGGACCCATCGAATTTGGTCAAAAATGAAAATTTTAAAAGTGCCCCTATTTCTGCTTTAAACTTTAGTTACCATCCCAAAATGAATCCCTAAGATGAAAAAAGTTGATTTCAGAGCATGATTTTTGAACAGGAGCTTCATCTGTTTTGTGGCATATGAGAAATTCCCTAAGCCCCGAACCCATCAATTTTGGTCAAAAATGAAAATTTTAAAAGTGCCCCTATTTCTGCTTTAAACTTTAGTTACCATCCCAAAATGAATCCCTGAGATGAAAAAAGTTGATTTCGGAGCATGATTTTTGAACAGGAGCTTCAACGGTTTTGTGGCATATGAGAAATTCCCTAAGCCCCGGACCCATCGATTTTGGTCAAAAATGAAAATTTTAAAAGTGCCCCTATTTCTGCTTTAAACTTTAGTTACC
>NW_026968430.1:0-94826 GCF_028390025.1 Pseudophryne corroboree
TTAGAGATTCAGTATTCTGAGAAGCACTATGGCCTAGAGATTCAGTATTCTGAGAAGCACTATGGCCTAGAGATTCAGTATTCTGAGAAGCACTATGGCCTAGAGATTCAGTATTCTGAGAAGCACTATTGCCTAGAGATTCAGTATTCTGAGAAGCACTATGGCCTAGAGATTCAGTATTCTGAGAAGCACTATTGCCTAGAGATTCAGTATTCTGAGAGGCACTATGGCCTAGAGATTTAGTATTCTGAGAAGCACTATTGCCTAGAGATTCAGTATTCTGAGAAGCACTATGGCCTAGAGATTCAGTATTCTGAGAAGCACTATGGCCTAGAGATTCAGTATTCTGAGAAGCACTATGGCCTAGAGATTCAGTATTCTGAGAAGCACTATGGCCTAGAGATTCAGTATTCTGAGAAGCACTATTGCCTAGAGATTCAGTATTCTGAGAAGCACTATGGCGAGAGATTCAGTATTCTGAGAAGCACTATGGCCTAGAGATTCAGTATTCTGAGAAGCACTATGGCCTAGAGATTCAGTATTCTGAGAAGCACTATGGCCTAGAGATTCAGTATTCTGAGAAGCACTATGGCGAGAGATTCAGTATTCTGAGAAGCACTATTACCTAGAGATTCAGTATTCTGAGAAGCACTATGGCGAGAGATTCAGTATTCTGAGAAGCACTATTGCCTAGAGATTCAGTATTCTGAGAGGCACTATGGCCTAGAGATTCAGTATTCTGAGAAGCACTATGGCCTAGAGATTCAGTATTCTGAGAAGCACTATGGCCTAGAGATTCAGTATTCTGAGAAGCACTATGGCCTAGAGATTCAGTATTCTGAGAAGCACTATGGCCGAGAGATTCAGTATTCTGAGAAGCACTATGGCCTAGAGATTCAGTATTCTGAGAAGCACTATGGCCTAGAGATTCAGTATTCTGAGAAGCACTATGGCCTAGAGATTCAGTATTCTGAGAAGCACTATGGCCTAGAGATTCAGTATTCTGAGAAGCACTATGGCCTAGAGATTCAGTATTCTGAGAAGCACTATGGCCTAGAGATTCAGTATTCTGAGAAGCACTATGGCCTAGAGATTCAGTATTCTGAGAAGCACTATGGCCTAGAGATTCAGTATTCTGAGAAGCACTATTGCCTAGAGATTCAGTATTCTGAGAAGCACTATGGCCGAGAGATTCAGTATTCTGAGAAGCACTATGGCCTAGAGATTCAGTATTCTGAGAAGCACTACTTTCCTAGAGATTCAGTATTCTGAGAAGCACTATGGCGAGAGATTCAGTATTCTGAGAAGCACTATTGCCTAGAGATTCAGTATTCTGAGAGGCACTATGGCCTAGAGATTCAGTATTCTGAGAAGCACTATGGCCTAGAGATTCAGTATTCTGAGAAGCACTATGGCCTAGAGATTCAGTATTCTGAGAAGCACTATTGCCTAGAGATTCAGTATTCTGAGAAGCACTATGGCCTAGAGATTCAGTATTCTGAGAAGCACTATGGCCTAGAGATTCAGTATTCTGAGAAGCACTACTTTCCTAGAGATTCAGTATTCTGAGAAGCACTATGGCGAGAGATTCAGTATTCTGAGAAGCACTATTGCCTAGAGATTCAGTATTCTGAGAGGCACTATGGCCTAGAGATTCAGTATTCTGAGAAGCACTATGGCCTAGAGATTCAGTATTCTGAGAAGCACTATGGCCTAGAGATTCAGTATTCTGAGAAGCACTATTGCCTAGAGATTCAGTATTCTGAGAAGCACTATGGCCTAGAGATTCAGTATTCTGAGAAGCACTATGGCCTAGAGATTCAGTATTCTGAGAAGCACTATGGCCTAGAGATTCAGTATTCTGAGAAGCACTATGGCCGAGAGATTCAGTATTCTGAGAAGCACTATGGCCTAGAGATTCAGTATTCTGAGAAGCACTATGGCCTAGAGATTCAGTATTCTGAGAAGCACTATGGCCTAGAGATTCAGTATTCTGAGAAGCACTATGGCCTAGAGATTCAGTATTCTGAGAAGCACTATGGCCTAGAGATTCAGTATTCTGAGAAGCACTATGGCCTAGAGATTCAGTATTCTGAGAAGCACTATGGCCTAGAGATTCAGTATTCTGAGAAGCACTATGGCCTAGAGATTCAGTATTCTGAGAAGCACTATGGCCGAGAGATTCAGTATTCTGAGAAGCACTATGGCCTAGAGATTCAGTATTCTGAGAAGCACTATGGCCGAGAGATTCAGTATTCTGAGAAGCACTATGGCCTAGAGATTCAGTATTCTGAGAAGCACTATGGCCTAGAGATTCAGTATTCTGAGAAGCACTATGGCCTAGAGATTCAGTATTCTGAGAAGCACTATGGCCTAGAGATTCAGTATTCTGAGAAGCACTACTTTCCTAGAGATTCAGTATTCTGAGAAGCACTATGGCCTAGAGATTCAGTATTCTGAGAAGCACTATGGCCTAGAGATTCAGTATTCTGAGAAGCACTATGGCCTAGAGATTCAGTATTCTGAGAAGCACTATGGCCTAGAGATTCAGTATTCTGAGAAGCACTATGGCCTAGAGATTCAGTATTCTGAGAAGCACTATGGCCTAGAGATTCAGTATTCTGAGAAGCACTATGGCCGAGAGATTCAGTATTCTGAGAAGCACTATGGCCTAGAGATTCAGTATTCTGAGAAGCACTATTGCCTAGAGATTCAGTATTCTGAGAAGCACTATTACCTAGAGATTCAGTATTCTGAGAAGCACTATGGCGAGAGATTCAGTATTCTGAGAAGCACTATTGCCTAGAGATTCAGTATTCTGAGAGGCACTATGGCCTAGAGATTCAGTATTCTGAGAAGCACTATGGCCTAGAGATTCAGTATTCTGAGAAGCACTATGGCCTAGAGATTCAGTATTCTGAGAAGCACTACTTTCCTAGAGATTCAGTATTCTGAGAAGCACTATGGCGAGAGATTCAGTATTCTGAGAAGCACTATTGCCTAGAGATTCAGTATTCTGAGAAGCACTATGGCCTAGAGATTCAGTATTCTGAGAAGCACAATTGCCTAGAGATTCAGTATTCTGAGAGGCACTATGGCCTAGAGATTCAGTATTCTGAGAAGCACTATGGCCTAGAGATTCAGTATTCTGAGAAGCACTATGGCCTAGAGATTCAGTATTCTGAGAAGCACTATGGCCTAGAGATTCAGTATTCTGAGAAGCACTATGGCCTAGAGATTCAGTATTCTGAGAAGCACTATGGCCTAGAGATTCAGTATTCTGAGAAGCACTATGGCCTAGAGATTCAGTATTCTGAGAAGCACTATGGCCTAGAGATTCAGTATTCTGAGAAGCACTATGGCCTAGAGATTCAGTATTCTGAGAAGCACTATGGCCTAGAGATTCAGTATTCTGAGAAGCACTATGGCCTAGAGATTCAGTATTCTGAGAAGCACTATGGCCTAGAGATTCAGTATTCTGAGAAGCACTATTGCCTAGAGATTCAGTATTCTGAGAAGCACTATGGCCTAGAGATTCAGTATTCTGAGAAGCACTATTGCCTAGAGATTCAGTATTCTGAGAGGCACTATGGCCTAGAGATTCAGTATTCTGAGAAGCACTATTGCCTAGAGATTCAGTATTCTGAGAAGCACTATGGCCTAGAGATTCAGTATTCTGAGAAGCACTATGGCCTAGAGATTCAGTATTCTGAGAAGCACTATGGCCTAGAGATTCAGTATTCTGAGAAGCACTATGGCCTAGAGATTCAGTATTCTGAGAAGCACTATTGCCTAGAGATTCAGTATTCTGAGAAGCACTATGGCGAGAGATTCAGTATTCTGAGAAGCACTATGGCCTAGAGATTCAGTATTCTGAGAAGCACTATGGCCTAGAGATTCAGTATTCTGAGAAGCACTATGGCGAGAGATTCAGTATTCTGAGAAGCACTATTACCTAGAGATTCAGTATTCTGAGAAGCACTAGCGCGAGAGATTCAGTATTCTGAGAAGCACTATTGCCTAGAGATTCAGTATTCTGAGAGGCACTATGGCCTAGAGATTCAGTATTCTGAGAAGCACTATTGCCTAGAGATTCAGTATTCTGAGAAGCACTATGGCCTAGAGATTCAGTATTCTGAGAAGCACTATGGCCTAGAGATTCAGTATTCTGAGAAGCACTATGGCCTAGAGATTCAGTATTCTGAGAAGCACTATGGCCGAGAGATTCAGTATTATGAGAAGCACTATGGCCTAGAGATTCAGTATTCTGAGAAGCACTATGGCCTAGAGATTCAGTATTCTGAGAAGCACTATGGCCTAGAGATTCAGTATTCTGAGAAGCACTATGGCCTAGAGATTCAGTATTCTGAGAAGCACTATGGCCTAGAGATTCAGTATTCTGAGAAGCACTATGGCCTAGAGATTCAGTATTCTGAGAAGCACTATGGCCTAGAGATTCAGTATTCTGAGAAGCACTATTGCCTAGAGATTCAGTATTCTGAGAAGCACTATGGCCGAGAGATTCAGTATTCTGAGAAGCACTATGGCCTAGAGATTCAGTATTCTGAGAAGCACTACTTTCCTAGAGATTCAGTATTCTGAGAAGCACTATGGCGAGAGATTCAGTATTCTGAGAAGCACTATGGCCTAGAGATTCAGTATTCTGAGAATCACTATGGCCGAGAGATTCAGTATTCTGAGAAGCACTATGGCCTAGAGATTCAGTATTCTGAGAAGCACAATGGCCTAGAGATTCAGTATTCTGAGAAGCACAATGGCCTAGAGATTCAGTATTCTGAGAAGCACTATGGCCTAGAGATTCAGTATTCTGAGAAGCACTATGGCCTAGAGATTCAGTATTCTGAGAAGCACTATGGCCGAGAGATTCAGTATTCTGAGAAGCACTATGGCCTAGAGATTCAGTATTCTGAGAAGCACTATGGCCTAGAGATTCAGTATTCTGAGAAGCACTATGGCCTAGAGATTCAGTATTCTGAGAAGCACTATGGCCTAGAGATTCAGTATTCTGAGAAGCACTATGGCCTAGAGATTCAGTATTCTGAGAAGCACTATGGCCTAGAGATTCAGTATTCTGAGAAGCACTATGGCCTAGAGATTCAGTATTCTGAGAAGCACTATTGCCGAGAGATTCAGTATTCTGAGAAGCACTATGGCCGAGAGATTCAGTATTCTGAGAAGCACTATGGCCTAGAGATTCAGTATTCTGAGAAGCACTACTTTCCTAGAGATTCAGTATTCTGAGAAGCACTATGGCGAGAGATTCAGTATTCTGAGAAGCACTATGGCCTAGAGATTCAGTATTCTGAGAAGCACTATGGCCGAGAGATTCAGTATTCTGAGAAGCACTATGGCCTAGAGATTCAGTATTCTGAGAAGCACAATGGCCTAGAGATTCAGTATTCTGAGAAGCACAATGGCCTAGAGATTCAGTATTCTGAGAAGCACTATGGCCTAGAGATTCAGTATTCTGAGAAGCACTATGGCCTAGAGATTCAGTATTCTGAGAAGCACTATGGCCTAGAGATTCAGTATTCTGAGAAGCACTATTGCCTAGAGATTCAGTATTCTGAGAAGCACTATGGCGAGAGATTCAGTATTCTGAGAAGCACTATGGCCTAGAGATTCAGTATTCTGAGAAGCACTATTGCCTAGAGATTCAGTATTCTGAGAAGCACTATGGCGAGAGATTCAGTATTCTGAGAAGCACTATTGCCTAGAGATTCAGTATTCTGAGAGGCACTATGGCCTAGAGATTCAGTATTCTGAGAAGCACTATGGCCGAGAGATTCAGTATTCTGAGAAGCACTATGGCCTAGAGATTCAGTATTCTGAGAAGCACTATTGCCTAGAGATTCAGTATTCTGAGAAGCACTATGGCCTAGAGATTCAGTATTCTGAGAAGCACTATGGCCTAGAGATTCAGTATTCTGAGAAGCACTATGGCCTAGAGATTCAGTATTCTGAGAAGCACTATGGCCGAGAGATTCAGTATTCTGAGAAGCACTATGGCCTAGAGATTCAGTATTCTGAGAAGCACTATGGCCTAGAGATTCAGTATTCTGAGAAGCACTATGGCCTAGAGATTCAGTATTCTGAGAAGCACTATGGCCTAGAGATTCAGTATTCTGAGAAGCACTATGGCCTAGAGATTCAGTATTCTGAGAAGCACTATGGCCTAGAGATTCAGTATTCTGAGAAGCACTACATTCCTAGAGATTCAGTATTCTGAGAAGCACTATGGCGAGAGATTCAGTATTCTGAGAAGCACTATTGCCTAGAGATTCAGTATTCTGAGAAGCACTATTGCCTAGAGATTCAGTATTCTGAGAAGCACTATTGCCTAGAGATTCAGTATTCTGAGAAGCACTATTGCCTAGAGATTCAGTATTCTGAGAAGCACTATTGCCTAGAGATTCAGTATTCTGAGAAGCACTATTGCCTAGAGATTCAGTATTCTGAGAAGCACTATTGCCTAGAGATTCAGTATTCTGAGAAGCACTATTGCCTAGAGATTCAGTATTCTGAGAAGCACTATGGCCTAGAGATTCAGTATTCTGAGAAGCACTATGGCCTAGAGATTCAGTATTCTGAGAAGCACTATGGCCTAGAGATTCAGTATTCTGAGAAGCACTATGGCCTAGAGATTCAGTATTCTGAGAAGCACTATGGCCTAGAGATTCAGTATTCTGAGAAGCACTATTGCCTAGAGATTCAGTATTCTGAGAAGCACTATGGCCTAGAGATTCAGTATTCTGAGAAGCACTATTGCCTAGAGATTCAGTATTCTGAGAGGCACTATGGCCTAGAGATTTAGTATTCTGAGAAGCACTATTGCCTAGAGATTCAGTATTCTGAGAAGCACTATGGCCTAGAGATTCAGTATTCTGAGAAGCACTATGGCCGAGAGATTCAGTATTCTGAGAAGCACTATGGCCTAGAGATTCAGTATTCTGAGAAGCACTATGGCCTAGAGATTCAGTATTCTGAGAAGCACTATTGCCTAGAGATTCAGTATTCTGAGAAGCACTATGGCGAGAGATTCAGTATTCTGAGAAGCACTATGGCCTAGAGATTCAGTATTCTGAGAAGCACTATGGCCTAGAGATTCAGTATTCTGAGAAGCACTATGGCCTAGAGATTCAGTATTCTGAGAAGCACTATGGCGAGAGATTCAGTATTCTGAGAAGCACTATTACCTAGAGATTCAGTATTCTGAGAAGCACTATGGCGAGAGATTCAGTATTCTGAGAAGCACTATTGCCTAGAGATTCAGTATTCTGAGAGGCACTATGGCCTAGAGATTCAGTATTCTGAGAAGCACTATTGCCTAGAGATTCAGTATTCTGAGAAGCACTATGGCCTAGAGATTCAGTATTCTGAGAAGCACTATGGCCTAGAGATTCAGTATTCTGAGAAGCACTATGGCCGAGAGATTCAGTATTCTGAGAAGCACTATGGCCTAGAGATTCAGTATTCTGAGAAGCACTATGGCCTAGAGATTCAGTATTCTGAGAAGCACTATGGCCTAGAGATTCAGTATTCTGAGAAGCACTATGGCCTAGAGATTCAGTATTCTGAGAAGCACTATGGCCTAGAGATTCAGTATTCTGAGAAGCACTATGGCCTAGAGATTCAGTATTCTGAGAAGCACTATGGCCTAGAGATTCAGTATTCTGAGAAGCACTATGGCCTAGAGATTCAGTATTCTGAGAAGCACTATTGCCTAGAGATTCAGTATTCTGAGAAGCACTATGGCCGAGAGATTCAGTATTCTGAGAAGCACTATGGCCTAGAGATTCAGTATTCTGAGAAGCACTACTTTCCTAGAGATTCAGTATTCTGAGAAGCACTATGGCGAGAGATTCAGTATTCTGAGAAGCACTATTGCCTAGAGATTCAGTATTCTGAGAGGCACTATGGCCTAGAGATTCAGTATTCTGAGAAGCACTATGGCCGAGAGATTCAGTATTCTGAGAAGCACTATGGCCTAGAGATTCAGTATTCTGAGAAGCACAATGGCCTAGAGATTCAGTATTCTGAGAAGCACAATGGCCTAGAGATTCAGTATTCTGAGAAGCACTATGGCGAGAGATTCAGTATTCTGAGAAGCACTATTGCCTAGAGATTCAGTATTCTGAGAAGCACTATGGCGAGAGATTCAGTATTCTGAGAAGCACTATTGCCTAGAGATTCAGTATTCTGAGAAGCACTATGGCGAGAGATTCAGTATTCTGAGAAGCACTATTGCCTAGAGATTCAGTATTCTGAGAAGCACTATGGCGAGAGATTCAGTATTCTGAGAAGCACTATTGCCTAGAGATTCAGTATTCTGAGAGGCACTATGGCCTAGAGATTCAGTATTCTGAGAAGCACTATGGCCTAGAGATTCAGTATTCTGAGAAGCACTATGGCCTAGAGATTCAGTATTCTGAGAAGCACTACTTTCCTAGAGATTCAGTATTCTGAGAAGCACTATGGCCTAGAGATTCAGTATTCTGAGAAGCACTATGGCCTAGAGATTCAGTATTCTGAGAAGCACTATGGCCTAGAGATTCAGTATTCTGAGAAGCACTATTGCCTAGAGATTCAGTATTCTGAGAGGCACTATGGCCTAGAGATTCAGTATTCTGAGAAGCACTATGGCCTAGAGATTCAGTATTCTGAGAAGCACTATGGCCTAGAGATTCAGTATTCTGAGAAGCACTATGGCCTAGAGATTCAGTATTCTGAGAAGCACTATGGCCTAGAGATTCAGTATTCTGAGAAGCACTATGGCCTAGAGATTCAGTATTCTGAGAAGCACTATGGCCTAGAGATTCAGTATTCTGAGAAGCACTATGGCCTAGAGATTCAGTATTCTGAGAAGCACTATGGCCGAGAGATTCAGTATTCTGAGAAGCACTGTGGCCTAGAGGTTCAGTATTCTGAGAAGCACTATGGCCTAGAGATTCAGTATTCTGAGAAGCACTATTGCCTAGAGATTCAGTATTCTGAGAAGCACTATTGCCTAGAGATTCAGTATTCTGAGAAGCACTATTGCCTAGAGATTCAGTATTCTGAGAAGCACTATGGCCTAGAGATTCAGTATTCTGAGAAGCACTATGGCCGATAGATTGTATTCTGAGAAGCACTATTGCCTAGAGATTCAGTATTCTGAGAAGCACTATGGCCTAGAGATTCAGTATTCTGAGAAGCACTATGGCCTAGCGATTCAGTATTCTGAGAAGCACTATTGCCTAGAGATTCAGTATTCTGAGAAGCACTATGGCCTAGAGCAGGCATTCCCAACCACGGTCCTCAAGGCACACCAACAGTGCATGTTTTAGTGATATCCAGGCTGCAGCACAGGTAACATAATTAGTAGCTCAGTTATTTTGATTTAACCATCTGTGCTGCAGCCTGGATATCACTAAAACCTGCACTGTTGGTGTGCCTTGAGGACCGTGGTTGGGAATGCCTGGCCTAGAGATTCAGTATTCTGAGAAGCACTATGGCCGAGAGATTCAGTATTCTGAGAAGCACTATGGCCTAGAGATTCAGTATTCTGAGAAGCACTGTGGCCGAGAAATTCAGTATTCTGAGAAGCACTATGGCCTAGAGATTCAGTATTCTGAGAAGCACAATGGCCTAGAGATTCAGTATTCTGAGAAGCACAATGGCCTAGAGATTCAGTATTCTGAGAAGCACTATGGCCTAGAGATTCAGTATTCTGAGAAGCACTATGGCCTAGAGATTCAGTATTCTGAGAAGCACTATGGCCTAGAGATTCAGTATTCTGAGAAGCACTGTGGCCTAGAGATTCAGTATTCTGAGAAGCACTATGGCCGAGAGATTCAGTATTCTGAGAAGCACTATGGCCTAGAGATTCAGTATTCTGAGAAGCACAATGGCCTAGAGATTCAGTATTCTGAGAAGCACAATGGCCTAGAGATTCAGTATTCTGAGAAGCACTATGGCGAGAGATTCAGTATTCTGAGAAGCACTATTGCCTAGAGATTCAGTATTCTGAGAAGCACTATGGCGAGAGATTCAGTATTCTGAGAAGCACTATTGCCTAGAGATTCAGTATTCTGAGAAGCACTATGGCGAGAGATTCAGTATTCTGAGAAGCACTATTGCCTAGAGATTCAGTATTCTGAGAAGCACTATGGCGAGAGATTCAGTATTCTGAGAAGCATTATTGCCTAGAGATTCAGTATTCTGAGAGGCACTATGGCCTAGAGATTCAGTATTCTGAGAAGCACTATGGCCTAGAGATTCAGTATTCTGAGAAGCACTATGGCCTAGAGATTCAGTATTCTGAGAAGCACTACTTTCCTAGAGATTCAGTATTCTGAGAAGCACTATGGCCTAGAGATTCAGTATTCTGAGAAGCACTATGGCCTAGAGATTCAGTATTCTGAGAAGCACTATGGCCTAGAGATTCAGTATTCTGAGAAGCACTATTGCCTAGAGATTCAGTATTCTGAGAGGCACTATGGCCTAGAGATTCAGTATTCTGAGAAGCACTATGGCCTAGAGATTCAGTATTCTGAGAAGCACTATGGCCTAGAGATTCAGTATTCTGAGAAGCACTATGGCCTAGAGATTCAGTATTCTGAGAAGCACTATGGCCTAGAGATTCAGTATTCTGAGAAGCACTATGGCCTAGAGATTCAGTATTCTGAGAAGCACTATGGCCTAGAGATTCAGTATTCTGAGAAGCACTATGGCCTAGAGATTCAGTATTCTGAGAAGCACTATGGCCGAGAGATTCAGTATTCTGAGAAGCACTGTGGCCTAGAGGTTCAGTATTCTGAGAAGCACTATGGCCTAGAGATTCAGTATTCTGAGAAGCACTATTGCCTAGAGATTCAGTATTCTGAGAAGCACTATTGCCTAGAGATTCAGTATTCTGAGAAGCACTATTGCCTAGAGATTCAGTATTCTGAGAAGCACTATGGCCTAGAGATTCAGTATTCTGAGAAGCACTATGGCCGATAGATTGTATTCTGAGAAGCACTATTGCCTAGAGATTCAGTATTCTGAGAAGCACTATGGCCTAGAGATTCAGTATTCTGAGAAGCACTATGGCCTAGCGATTCAGTATTCTGAGAAGCACTATTGCCTAGAGATTCAGTATTCTGAGAAGCACTATGGCCTAGAGCAGGCATTCCCAACCACGGTCCTCAAGGCACACCAACAGTGCATGTTTTAGTGATATCCAGGCTGCAGCACAGGTAACATAATTAGTAGCTCAGTTATTTTGATTTAACCATCTGTGCTGCAGCCTGGATATCACTAAAACCTGCACTGTTGGTGTGCCTTGAGGACCGTGGTTGGGAATGCCTGGCCTAGAGATTCAGTATTCTGAGAAGCACTGTGGCCTAGAGATTCAGTATTCTGAGAAGCACTATGGCCTAGAGATTCAGTATTCTGAGAAGCACTGTGGCCGAGAGATTCAGTATTCTGAGAAGCACTATGGCCTAGAGATTCAGTATTCTGAGAAGCACTATTGCCTAGAGATTCAGTATTCTGAGAAGCACTATTGCCTAGAGATTCAGTATTCTGAGAAGCACTATTGCCTAGAGATTCAGTATTCTGAGAAGCACTATGGCCGAGAGATTCCGTATTCTGAGAAGCACTATTGCCTAGAGATTCAGTATTCTGAGAAGCACTATTGCCCAGAGATTCAGTATTCTGAGAAGCACTATTGCCTAGAGATTCAGTATTCTGAGAAGCACTATTGCCTAGAGATTCAGTATTCTGAGAAGCACTATGGCCGAGAGATTCAGTATTCTGAGAAGCACTATGGCCGAGAGATTCAGTATTCTGAGAAGCACTATGGCCGAGAGATTCAGTATTCTGAGAAGCACTATGGCCTAGAGATTCAGTATTCTGAGAAGCACTATGGCCTAGAGATTCAGTATTCTGAGAAGCACTATGGCCTAGAGATTCAGTATTCTGAGAAGCACTATTGCCTAGAGATTCAGTATTCTGAGAAGCACTATTGCCTAGAGATTCAGTATTCTGAGAAGCACTATTGCCTAGAGATTCAGTATTCTGAGAAGCACTATTGCCTAGAGATTCAGTATTCTGAGAAGCACTATGGCCGAGAGATTCAGTATTCTGAGAAGCACTATGGCCGAGAGATTCAGTATTCTGAGAAGCACTATGGCCTAGAGATTCAGTATTATGAGAAGCACTATGGCCTAGAGATTCAGTATTCTGAGAAGCACTATGGCCTAGAGATTCAGTATTCTGAGAAGCACTATGGCCTAGAGATTCAGTATTCTGAGAAGCACTATGGCCTAGAGATTCAGTATTCTGAGAAGCACTATGGCCTAGAGATTCAGTATTCTGAGAAGCACTATGGCCTAGAGATTCAGTATTCTGAGAAGCACTATGGCCTAGAGATTCAGTATTCTGCGAAGCACTATGGCCTAGAGATTCAGTATTCTGCGAAGCACTATGGCCTAGAGATTCAGTATTCTGAGAAGCACTATAGCCTAGAGATTCAGTATTCTGAGAAGCACTATGGCCTAGAGATTCAGTATTCTGAGAAGCACTATGGCCTAGAGATTCAGTATTCTGAGAAGCACTATGGCCTAGAGATTCAGTATTCAGAGAAGCACTATGGCCTAGAGATTCAGTATTCTGAGAAGCACTATGGCCTAGAGATTCAGTATTCTGAGAAGCACTATGGCCTAGAGATTCAGTATTCTGAGAAGCACCATGGCCGAGAGATTCAGTATTCTGAGAAGCACTATGGCCGGGAGATTCAGTATTCTGAGAAGCACTATGGCCTAGAGATTCAGTATTCTGAGAAGCACTATTGCCTAGAGATTCAGTATTCTGAGAAGCACTATGGCCTAGAGATTCAGTATTCTGAGAAGCACTATGGCCTAGA
The DNA here is from genome assembly GCF_028390025.1 of Pseudophryne corroboree. Taxonomy (NCBI): domain Eukaryota; kingdom Metazoa; phylum Chordata; class Amphibia; order Anura; family Myobatrachidae; genus Pseudophryne; species Pseudophryne corroboree. The sequence goes on from NW_026968430.1 coordinate 12,911, forward strand.
GATTCAGTATTCTGAGAAGCACTATGGCCGAGAGATTCAGTATTCTGAGAAGCACTATGGCCTAGAGATTCAGTATTCTGAGAAGCACTATGGCCTAGAGATTCAGTATTCTGAGAAGCACTATGGCCTAGAGATTCAGTATTCTGAGAAGCACTATGGCCTAGAGATTCAGTATTCTGAGAAGCACTATGGCCGAGAGATTCAGTATTCTGAGAAGCACTATGGCCGAGAGATTCAGTATTCTGAGAAGCACTATGGCCGAGAGATTCAGTATTCTGAGAAGCACTATGGCCTAGAGATTCAGTATTCTGAGAAGCACTATGGCCGAGAGATTCAGTATTCTGAGAAGCACTATGGCCTAGAGATTCAGTATTCTGAGAAGCACTATGGCCTAGAGATTCAGTATTCTGAGAAGCACTATGGCCTAGAGATTCAGTATTCTGAGAAGCACTATGGCCGAGAGATTCAGTATTCTGAGAAGCACTATGGCCGAGAGATTCAGTATTCTGAGAAGCACTATTGCCTAGAGATTCAGTATTCTGAGAAGCACTATGGCCTAGAGATTCAGTATTCTGAGAAGCACTGTGGCCGAGAGATTCAGTATTCTGAGAAGCACTGTGGCCGAGAGATTTAGTATTCTGAGAAGCACTATGGCCTAGAGATTCAGTATTCTGAGAAGCACTATGGCCGAGAGATTCAGTATTCTGAGAAGCACTATGGCCTAGAGATTCAGTATTCTGAGAAGCACTATGGCCTAGAGATTCAGTATTCTGAGAAGCACTATTGCCTAGAGATTCAGTATTCTGAGAAGCACTATGGCCTAGAGATTCAGTATTCTGAGAAGCACTATGGCCGAGAGATTCAGTATTCTGAGAAGCACTATGGCCTAGAGATTCAGTATTCTGAGAAGCACTATGGCCGAGAGATTCAGTATTCTGAGAAGCACTATGGCCGAGAGATTCAGTATTCTGAGAAGCACTATGGCCGAGAGATTCAGTATTCTGAGAAGCACTATGGCCTAGAGATTCAGTATTCTGAGAAGCACTATGGCCGAGAGATTCAGTATTCTGAGAAGCACTATCGCCGAGAGATTCAGTATTCTGAGAAGCACTATGGCCTAGAGATTCAGTATTCTGAGAAGCACTATGGCCTAGAGATTCAGTATTCTGAGAAGCACTATGGCCTAGAGATTCAGTATTCTGAGAAGCACTGTGGCCTAGAGATTCAGTATTCTGAGAAGCACTGTGGCCTAGAGATTCAGTATTCTGAGAAGCACTATGGCCGAGAGATTCAGTATTCTGAGAAGCACTATGGCCTAGAGATTCAGTATTCTGAGAAGCACAATGGCCTAGAGATTCAGTATTCTGAGAAGCACAATGGCCTAGAGATTCAGTATTCTGAGAAGCACTATGGCGAGAGATTCAGTATTCTGAGAAGCACTATTGCCTAGAGATTCAGTATTCTGAGAAGCACTATGGCGAGAGATTCAGTATTCTGAGAAGCACTATTGCCTAGAGATTCAGTATTCTGAGAAGCACTATGGCGAGAGATTCAGTATTCTGAGAAGCACTATTGCCTAGAGATTCAGTATTCTGAGAAGCACTATGGCGAGAGATTCAGTATTCTGAGAAGCACTATTGCCTAGAGATTCAGTATTCTGAGAGGCACTATGGCCTAGAGATTCAGTATTCTGAGAAGCACTATGGCCTAGAGATTCAGTATTCTGAGAAGCACTATGGCCTAGAGATTCAGTATTCTGAGAAGCACTACTTTCCTAGAGATTCAGTATTCTGAGAAGCACTATGGCCTAGAGATTCAGTATTCTGAGAAGCACTATGGCCTAGAGATTCAGTATTCTGAGAAGCACTATGGCCTAGAGATTCAGTATTCTGAGAAGCACTATTGCCTAGAGATTCAGTATTCTGGAAGAAGCTCAGGATATCATCCATATACTGTATACGATATCAAACTTTTAGAGAACATAATGAAATATCTCATTAACAAATCTCTGGAAGACATCAGGAGCATTACATAATCTGAGAGGCATTACTAGATACCCATAATGCCTATTCCTGGTGTTGGAGGCCATATTTGACACATTGCCTTCTTTGATGTGGATTAGATTATAGGCTCCCTTGAGATTTACTTTTGATAAAAATATTTGCTTATTTAATACGTTCGGAATTCTGAGATCAAAGGCATAGTATACTTCCCACAAGGTTCTATACTATCCCCCATGCTTTTTGCAGTCAACTGGGTGAAGTAATCAGATGCCATGGCCTGGTCTACCACTGATATACAGATGGTACACAACTGTACCTAGCCTTTGCTCCAAGTACTGAGAACCCAATAACATCCTTTAATGGTTGTCTAGCTGAGCTCCAGGAGTGGATGAGTGCCAGTTGGCTGCAAATGAATCCTGATTAAACAGAGGTCCTTATGATAGGACCTCAACATCAAAGGACAAGACTGCAGCATAGCCAACCAACTGGACTTACACTTAGGGATTTAGAATTCCAAACCACTGATCGTGTGTGGAATCTTGGCGTTGTCCTGGATGGTGGAATCTGACACTTAATCAGATATCAGCCACAATCAAATCCTCATTCTTTCTGAGGAACATAACCAGAATCAAGCATTTAATTCCCTCTGAAGATCTGCCAAAAGTCATACAGGTATGTGTAACATCTCGATAAGACAATTGTAATGCCCTCTACCTTGGTGTTCCAGCAAAAGAATTGCACCACTTACAGCTGGTACAAAACACAGCTGCCAGGCTGTATCATTGTACCTGTACTGTATTATGTGGTCAAACAAGGACAGGGGCAGAATCTCTGAAAGCACTGCGTGGTACCAAAGCCATGTCCATAATAGTGGTCAAACAAAGCTGGGTCCAGAAACTCTAGGGAATTCAATGAAGGAAAACAAAAGGTTCAGAACGCTGGAACAAGGGGAGTACTGTTTTAATACTGGAATTTCATCTAGTTTGAATTTAGTACGCGAATGTAGTCAGTGGTTGCCTGTCCAGAACCTAGAAGTCGACGAGAGAGCCACTCCGTCCCTGTATGGCAGAGCAGGAACAGCATGGAGGAAGGGGCAACAGAGTAGCCCTGTCCTTGTATGGAAGAGCAGGAACCAGAGGCGGAACTACCGGCAGGGCAAGCAGTGCGTTGCACTGGGGCCCGCCTCTGTCCAGGGGCCCAAGCATGTAATGAGTCAAACTGACTCATTACATGCCGCTGTGCGCTGCGGGCAACCGCTGCCCGCAGCGCACAGCCGCCCACAGAGGAGAAGAGCAGCGGCACGGACGGGGGGAAGGAGGAGGACGGAGGTGAAGGAGGGAGCCGCAGCAGCGCTTTGTTACTGGTGGAGGCGCTGCTGCCCCTCTGCTTCACTATAGGCTGTCTTCCGAGAACAGCCTATAGTGAAGCAGGGGGGCAGCAGCGCCTCCACCAATAACACAGCGCTGCTGCAGCTCCCTCCTCCACCTCATCTACTGCCCGGGAATCGTCAAGCTGCACGAGGAGCCGAGCCAGCGGAGAGGTTAAGTATGATTCTACTTTCTTTCTTTCTCTTTATTTCTTTCTTTCTTTCTGTCTCTTTCTTTCTTTATTTCTTTCTGTCTCTTTATTTGTTGGGACTGCCTGCCGCTTTGTGTAAAAATGGGGGACTGCCTACCGCAATGTGTAAAAAGGGTGGACTGCCTGCCGCTATGTGTAAAAATGGGGGACTGCCTGCCGCAATGTGTAAAAAGGGGGGACTGCCTGCCGCAATGTGTAAAAATGGGGAATCTGCCTGCCGCAATGTGTAAAAATGGGGAATCTGCCTGCCGCTATGTGTAAAAAGGGAGAATCTGCCTGCCGTAATGTGTAAAAATGGGGAATCTGCCTGCCGCAATGTGTAAAAACGGGGGACTGCCTGCCGCAACGTGTAAAAAGGGGGAATCTGCCTGCCGTAATGTGTAACAAGGGCACGCTGTCTGCCGTAATGTGTAACAAGGGCACGCTGTCTGCCGCTATGTGTAAAAAGTGTACGTTGTCTGCCGTTATGTGTAAAAAGTGTACGCTGTCTGCCGTAATGTGTAAAAAGGGGACGCTGCCTGCCGTAATGTGTAAAAAGGGGGACGCTGTCTGCCGTTATGTGTAAAAAGTGTACGCTGTCTGCCACTATGTTTAACAAGGGCACGCTGTCTGCCGTTATGTGTAAAAAGTGTACGCTGTCTGCCGTAATGTGTAAAAAGTGCACGCTGTCTGCCGCTATGTGTAACAAGGGCACGCTGTCTGCCGTTATGTGTAAAAAGGGGACGCTGTCTGCCGTAATGTATAAAAAGGGGGACGCTGTCTGCCGTAATGTGTAAAAAGGGGACGCTGTCTGCCGTAATGTGTAAAAAGAGGAATCTGTCCGCTGTAAGGTGTAAAAGGGTCTCTACCTGGTGTAGTGGTGCTACTGTGCGGCGTAATTTGAAGAATGGAGACTACTGTGCACCGTTTTAGGAATTGGTATTATTTTGTGGCCACACCCCTTCCCCGCGAAGCCACGCCACTATGTATTTTTGCTACGGCGCGCACTGCCCCTGTTTTGCATGCAGGGGTGGGGCTCCGATGCCGTTTCTTGCACACAGTGCTAAAATGTCTAGTTACGGCACTGTTGCTAGGTATCCATTTCTATGGCCCTGAGCAGGTCCCCCTCACCAGATCCTCTCCAGGGGTGAGGGGGTGGACATGGGGGGGGGGCCCAAAGCATTTTGTCGCACCTGGGCCCACAGCTTGCTTGTTCCACCACTGGCAGGAACAGCATGGAAGAAGGGAAGAAAGCACCATCCTGCCGCTGTACAGCAGAGCAGGAACAGCATGGCAGAAGGGGCCAGAGAGCCACCCGTCCACTGTACAGCAGAGCAGGAACAGCATGGAGGAAGGGGCGAGAGCACCACCACACCCCTGTATGGCAGAGCATTAACAGCATGGAGGAAGGGATGAGAACACCACCACACCCCTGTGTGGCAGAGCATTAACAGCATGGAGGAAGGGATGAGAACACCACCACACCACTGTATGGCAGAGCAGGAACAGCATGGAGGAAGAGATGAGAGCACCACCACACCCCTGTATGGCAAAGCAGGAACAGCATGGAGGAAGGGATGAGAGCACCACCACACCACTGTATGGCAGAGCAGGAACAGCATGGAGGAAGGGATGAGAGCACTACCACACCCCTGTATGGCAGAGCAGGAACAGCATGGAGGAAGGGATGAGAGCACCACCACACCCCTGTATGGCAGAGCAGGAACAGCATGGAGGAAGAGATGAGAGCACCACCACACCCCTGTATGGCAAAGCAGGAACAGCATGGAGGAAGGGATGAGAGCACCACCACACCCCTGTATGGCAGAGCAGGAACAGCATGGAGGAAGGGATGAGAACACCACCACACCCCTGTATGGCAGAGCAGGAACAGCATGGAGGAAGGGATGAGAGCACCACCACACCCCTGTATGGCAGAGCAGGAACAGCATGGAGGAAGGGATGAGAGCACCACCACACCCCTGTATGGCAGAGCAGGAACAGCATGGCAGAAGGGACCAGAGAGCCACCCGTCCCCTGTACAGCAGAGCAGAAACCTTAGTATCAGCACTTACACCAACCCTATGCTAGGTGCAAGAGGCTTCCCTTTCCGGTGTGCATAGGCGTGCACAGAACATGTTATTAGGGTGTGCACCGTCGGATGGGTGTGTTTAGCACCACCTACTGGGCATGTCAACATGACACGTCACCTGTTATCACTCTGGGAACATTCCTTTCCTTTCCATATGCACCTTACCTATGTGGTGGGAACCTCTGAAGAAATGTCCTCCCTGGGCAGACAGCGTCTTCAGCTGGTAATCACTACTCATGTAGGAAATGACATGGTCCAGAAGATGCCTGTTTGTGTAGGAATATAACCAAGATCATCATCGTGCAACAGAGGTTCAACCAGACTCGTGTCACCATCTGCCCCTGGGTCTCTCAGCCACCCTATCTCCTCCCTGTATCTCTCAGGCACACCCTCATCTCCCGCCTGCGTCTCTCAGCCACATCATCTCCCCCTCCATGCATCGTCTCTCACCCCCTCCCTGTGCCGTTTCTCATCCACACCATCTCCTCCCCTCCCTGCGCCGACTCTCACCCCCAGCATCACCCCCTCCCTGTGCCGTTTCTCATCCACACTACCTGCTCCCCTCCCTGCACCGTCTCTTACCCCCACCATCATCCCCTTCCTGTGTCTCTCAGCCACACCCTCATCTCTCACCTGCTTTCCTTTGCCACCACATCTCCTCCCCTCCCTATGCCGCCTCTTACCCCCACCATCATCCTCTCCCTGTGTCTCTCAGCCACACCCTCATCTCTCATCTGCTTTCCTTTGCCACCACATCTCCTCCCCTCCCTGTGCCGTCTCTCACCCCCAGCATCACTCCCTCCCTGTGCTGTTTCTCATCCACACCACCTGCTCCCCTCCCTGCGCCGTCTCTTACCCCCACCATCATCCCCTCCCTGTGTCTCTCAGCCACACCCTCATCTCCCACCTGCGTCTCCCTGCTACCCTATCTCCTCCCCTCCCTGTGCCATCTCTCACCCCCAGTATCACCCCCTCCCCGTGCCGTTTCTCATCCACACCACCTGCTCCCCTCGCTGCGCCGTCTCTTACCCCCACCATCATCCCCTCCCTGTGTCTCTCAGCCACACCCTCATCTCTCACCTGCTTCCCTTTGCCACCACATCTCCTCCCCTCCCTGTGCCGTCTCTCACCCCCTCCCTGTGCCGTTTCTCATCCACACCACCTGCTCCCCTCCCTGCACCGTCTCTTACCCCCACCATCATCCCCTCCCTGTGTCTCTCAGCCACACCCTCATCTCTCACCTGCTTCCCTTTGCCAACACATCTCCTCCCATCCCTACGCCGCCTCTTACCCCCATCATCCCCTCCCTGTGTCTCTCAGCCACACCCTCATCTCCCACCTGCTTCCCTTTGCCACCACATCTCCTCCCCTCCCTGTGCCATCTCTCACCCCCAGCATCACCCCCTCCCTGTGCCGTTTCTCATCCACAGCACCTGCTCCCCTCCCTGCGCCGTCTCTTACCCCCACCATCATCCCCTCCCTGTGTCTCTCAGCCACACCCTCATCTCCCACCTGCGTCTCCCTGCTACCCTATCTCCTCCCCTCCCTGTGCCATCTCTCACCCCCGGCATCACCCCCTCCCCGTGCCGTTTCTCATCCACACCACCTGCTCCCCTCCTTGCGCCGTCTCTTACCCCCACCATCATCCCCTCCCTGTATCTCTCAGCCACACCCTCCTCTACCACCTGCGTCCCCCTGCCACCCCATCTCCTCCCCTCCCTGTGCCGTCTCTCACCCCCTCCCTGTGCCGTTTCTCATCCACACCACCTGCTCCCCTCCCTGCACCGTCTCTTACCCCCACCATCATCCCCTCCCTGTGTCTCTCAGCCACACCCTCATCTCTCACCTGCTTCCCTTTGCCACCACATCTCCTCCCCTCCCAGTCTCGGCATTACCCAGGCACCCCTGTGTGCACGCCTATGTATACAGTGTATACAGTCCTGACCTGGCGGGGTTACAGGAATTGACGCCGGGGAGCCAGTCCCGGGATAAAACTTATTCTCGCCTGTAAGCCTGTGCGGGGCCATGAATGTCACTATACTCCTGTAGTGTTAGGGCCTGACTGGAATACAATACATAACATTCATGGCCCACATCCCCCACATAAAATAATATACATATCAGCAACATCTAATGGACCAGCAGCCCACAGGAAACATATAAAACTCACACACAGTGACACCACCCACTCCTCCCCAAAAGGTATAAAATAACTTCATGTCCCCTCTCCCCCAGCCAGCCCAGCCCCACAGAATGATCATTCACTCACCCTTCAGCCTTCACCTCCAAACCAGAGAGCCACTCCAGGGGCTGTAGGCAGGGACTTCACCTCAGGTCTACCATTCAGACAGGAGCAGAATGTGGCACCGTGCAAGCCTGACTGGCAGTGACAAGTAGAGACAGGCCAGGCAGACAGGAACTGTCCACTCGGTGTGGCTGTATCACTGTGGGCGGAGTGGTACTGGCAGGCCAGGCAGACAGGAACTGTCCACTCTGTGTGGCTGTCTCACTGTGGGCGGAGTGGTACTGGCAGGCCAATCAGACAGGAACTCTCCACTCTGTGTGGCTGTCTCACTGGGGGCGGGTGGGGTGGTACTGGCAGGCCAGGCAGACAGGAAATCTCCACTCTGTGTGGCTGTCTCACTGTGGGCAGTGGTACTGGCAGGCCAGACAGACAGGAACTCTCCACTTTGAGTGGCTGTCTCACTGTGGGCGGGGTGGTACTGCAGGCCAGGCAGACAGGAACCATCCCCTCTGTGTGGCTGTCTCACTGTGGGCGTAGTGGTACTGGCAGGCCAGGCAGACAGGAACTCTCCACTCTGTGTGGCTGTCTCACTGTGGGCAGAGTGGTACTGGCAGGCCAGGCAGACTGGAACCATCCCCTCTGTGTGGCTGTCTCCCTGTGGGCAGAGTGGTACTGCAGGCCAGGCAGACAGGAACCATCCCCTCTGTGTGGCTGTCTCACTGTGGGCGGGGTGGTACTGCAGGCCAGGCAGACAGGAACCATCCCCTCTGTGTGGCTGTCTCACTGTGGGCAGAGTGGTACTGGCAGGCCAGGCAGACAGGAACTCTCCACTTTGTGTGGCTGTCTCACTGTGGGCGGGGTGGTACTGGCAGGCCAGGCAGACAGGAACTCTCCACTCTGTGTGGCTGTCTCACTGTGGGCAGAGTGGTACTGACAGGCCAGGCAGACAGGAACTCTCCACTCTGTGTGGCTGTCTCACTGTGGGCGGGGTGGTACTGCAGGCCAGGCAGACAGGAACCATCCCCTCTGTGTGGCTGTCTCCCTGGGGCGGGAGGGGTGATACTGGCGTGTGATGAGTTTAATGATAAGCCGGTAAGCCCCGTTCTGTCCGGTAGCAGCAGCTAGTGTGAGTGACGCTGACACACTGTAGTGTCACCTCGTTGTGTCACTCACCACCAGTCTACCACACAGCTCGCTGGTGTCCTCCTCCACTTCAGGTGTCACGCCACGGGCAGCGTCTAGTGCTCTGCGGCGCTGCGTGTGTGACGGGGTACTTGTGCGCACACTAGTGACAATACCCACAGGTACACTTGGGCTCAAATACTGTGTGTAAATCTGGCTCTGGTACCAGCCAGTGCCTCCTGAGCCATTTACCTCACCGCACGTCCCTGACGTCACCTATGCCGGTATACATGGAGCTTTTGTTACATGCCCATGACACATACATGTGATCGCATCATGATCATGTGATCGCATTGTCACCACCAAGATCCTGCACCAAAATGCAGTTTCTGGAAAGACAGATCCGACCATAGGAGAAATATATGGCGAGATGAGTAACGTCTGCATGTGCTGCGTCCCAGCTAAGGGATCCGACTGACTACAAATCAGGCGCTGAGCCCGGGACTTACAGGAAACTAATATTGTGGAATATACAAGATTTTATGTTAAATGTTGTAACTAGCAGATTTACTTGTTTAATAAAAAATAATAATAACGTATTAGAGCAATAATCTAGAATTCTACAGCAGCCTAATAGTATGAATACTTGTGAAGTAGAAAGTTGCGCTATAGGAGGACCCTCGTCAGGTGCTTTCCAGCACTGCGCCCTAGAACGCAGCGCACGCTCACAGACACGTATCCTTGTCCTTGCAGGGTTCCATGAGAAGGACGGGCAGCCGTACTGTTCTGAGGACTATTTCCGGCTCTTTGGAGCGGTGTGTGCTGGGTGCACCGAGCCTGTGAAAGAAAGCTACATATCAGCCCTGAATGGACTGTGGCACCCGCAGTGCTTTGTGTGTCATGTGAGTATCACCATCATTACTGTGTATTTATACAGCGCTGTACAGAGTATATGTTACAGTACCAGGGGGGTCTCAACAAACACTCAGAATATGGCACCCGCAGTGCTTTGTGTGTCATGTGAGTATCACCATCATTACTGTGTATTTATACAGCGCTGTACAGGGAGTATATGTTACTGTACCAGGGGGGTCTCCACATACACTCAGACTGTGGCACCCGCAGTGCTTTGTGTGTCATGTGAGTATCATCATTATTACTGTGTATTTATACAGCGCTGTACAGAGAGTATATGTTACAGTACCAGGGGGGTCTCCACATACACTCAGACTGTGGCACCCGCAGTGCTTTGTGTGTCATGTGAGTATCATCATCATTACTGTGTATTTATACAGCGCTGTACAGGGAGTATATGTTACTGTACCAGGGGGGTCTCCACATACACTCAGACTGTGGCACCCGCAGTGCTTTGTGTGTTATGTGAGTATCATCATCATTACTGTGTATTTATACAGCGCTGTACAGGGAGTATATGTTACTGTACCAGGGGGGTCTCCACATACACTCAGACTGTGGCACCCGCAGTGCTTTGTGTGTCATGTGAGAATCATCATCATTACTGTGTATTTATACAGAGCTGTACAGAGAGTATATGTTACAGTACCAGGGGGGTCTCCACATACACTCAGACTGTGGCACCCGCAGTGCTTTGTGTGTCATGTGAGTATCATCATTATTACTGTGTATTTATACAGCGCTGTACAGAGTATATGTTACAGTACCAGGGGGGTCTCCACATACACTCAGACTGTGGCACCCGCAGTGCTTTGTGTGTCATGTGAGTATCATCATTATTACTGTGTATTTATACAGCGCTGTACAGAGTATATGTTACAGTACCAGGGGGGTCTCCACATACACTCAGACTGTGGCACCCGCAGTGCTTTGTGTGTCATGTGAGAATCATCATTATTACTGTGTATTTATACAGCGCTGTACAGGGAGTATATGTTACTGTACCAGGGGGGTCTCAACAAACACTCAGAATATGGCACCCGCAGTGCTTTGTGTGTCATGTGAGTATCATCATTATTACTGTGTATTTATACAGCGCTGTACAGGGAGTATATGTTACTGTACCAGGGGGGTCTCAACAAACACTCAGAATATGGCACCCGCAGTGCTTTGTGTGTCATGTGAGTATCACCATCATTACTGTGTATTTATACAGAGCTGTACAGGGAGTATATGTTACTGTACCAGGGGGGATTCCACATACACTCAGACTGTGGCACCCGCAGTGCTTTGTGTGTCATGTGAGTATCATCATTATTACTGTGTATTTATACAGCGCTGTACAGGGAGTATATGTTACTGTACCAGGGGGGTCTCCACAAACACTCAGAATATGGCACCCGCAGTGCTTTGTGTGTCATGTGAGTATCATCATTATTACTGTGTATTTATACAGCGCTGTGCAGGGAGTATATATTACTGTACCAGGGGGGATTCCACATACACTCAGACTGTGGCACCCGCAGTGCTTTGTGTGTCATGTGAGTATCACCATCATTACTGTGTATTTATACAGCGCTGTACAGAGTATATGTTACAGTACCAGGGGGGTCTCCACATACACTCAGACTGTGGCACCCGCAGTGCTTTGTGTGTCATGTGAGTATCACCATCATTACTGTGTATTTATACAGAGCTGTACAGGGAGTATATGTTACTGTACCAGGGGGGTCTCCACATACACTCAGACTGTGGCACCCGCAGTGCTTTGTGTGTCATGTGAGTATCATCACTATTACTGTGTATTTATACAGCGCTGTACAGGGAGTATATGTTACTGTACCAGGGGGGTCTCCACATACACTCAGACTGTGGCACCCGCAGTGCTTTGTGTGTCATGTGAGAATCATCATTATTACTGTGTATTTATACAGAGCTGTACAGAGAGTATATGTTACAGTACCAGGGGGGGCTCCACATACACTCAGACTGTGGCACCCGCAGTGCTTTGTGTGTCATGTGAGTATCATCATTATTACTGTGTATTTATACAGAGCTGTACAGGGAGTATATGTTACTGTACCAGGGGGGTCTCCACATACACTCAGACTGTGGCACCCGCAGTGCTTTGTGTGTCATGTGAGTATCACCATCATTATTACTGTGTATTTATACAGCGCTGTACAGAGAGTATATGTTACTGTACCAGGGGGGTCACCACATACACTCAGACTGTGGCACCCGCAGTGCTTTGTGTGTCATGTGAGTATCACCATCATTACTGTGTATTTATACAGCGCTGTACAGAGTATATGGTACAGTACCAGGGGGGTCTCCACAAACACTCAGAATATGGCACCCGCAGTGCTTTGTGTGTCATGTGAGTATCACCATCATTACTGTGTATTTATACAGCGCTGTATAGAGTATATGTTACTGTACCAGGGGGGTCACCACATACACTCAGACTGTGGCACCCGCAGTGCTTTGTGTGTCATGTGAGTATCATCATTATTACTGTGTATTTATACAGCGCTGTACAGAGAGTATATGTTACTGTACCAGGGGGGTCTCCACATACACTCAGACTGTGGCACCCGCAGTGCTTTGTGTGTCATGTGAGTATCATCATTATTACTGTGTATTTATACAGCGCTGTACAGGGAGTATATGTTACTGTACCAGGGGGGTCTCCACAAACACTCAGAATATGGCACCCGCAGTGCTTTGTGTGTCATGTGAGTATCATCATTATTACTGTGTATTTATACAGCGCTGTGCAGGGAGTATATGTTACTGTACCAGGGGGGATTCCACATACACTCAGACTGTGGCACCCGCAGTGCTTTGTGTGTCATGTGAGTATCATCATTATTACTGTGTATTTATACAGAGCTGTACAGAGTATATGTTACTGTACCAGGGGGGTCTTCACATACACTCAGACTGTGGCACCCGCAGTGCTTTTTGTGTCATGTGAGTATCACCATCATTACTGTGTATTTATACAGCGCTATACAGAGTATATGGTACAGTACCAGGGGGGTCTCCACAAACACTCAGAATATGGCACCGCAGTGCTTTGTGTGTCATGTGAGTATCACCATCATTACTGTGTATTTATACAGCGCTGTACAGAGTATATGGTACAGTACCAGGGGGGTCTCCACATACACTCAGACTGTGGCACCCGCAGTGCTTTGTGTGTCATGTGAGTATCACCATCATTACTGTGTATTTATACAGCGCTGTACAGAGTATATGGTACAGTACCAGGGGGGTCTCCACATACACTCAGAATATGGCACCCGCAGTGCTTTGTGTGTCATGTGAGTATCACCATCATTACTGTGTATTTATACAGCGCTGTATAGAGTATATGGTACAGTACCAGGGGGGTCACCACATACACTCAGACTGTGGCACCCGCAGTGCTTTGTGTGTCATGTGAGTATCACCATCATTACCGTGTATTTATACAGCGCTGTACAGGTAGTATATGTTACAGTACAAGGGGGGTCTCCACATACACTCAGACTGTGGCACCCGCAGTGCTTTGTGTGTCATGTGAGTATCACCATCATTACTGTGTATTTATACAGCGCTATACAGAGTATATGGTACAGTACCAGGGGGGTCTCCACATACACTCAGACTGTGGCACCCGCAGTGCTTTGTGTGTCATGTGAGTATCATCACTATTACTGTGTATTTATACAGCGCTGTACAGGGAGTATATGTTACAGTACCAGGGGGGTCACCACATACACTCAGACTGTGGCACCCGCAGTGCTTTGTGTGTCATGTGAGTATCATCATTATTACTGTGTATTTATACAGCGCTGTACAGGGAGTATATGTTACTGTACCAGGGGGGTCTCCACAAACACTCAGAATATGGCACCCGCAGTGCTTTGTGTGTCATGTGAGTATCATCATTATTACTGTGTATTTATACAGAGCTGTACAGAGAGTATATGTTACAGTACCAGGGGGGTCACCACATACACTCAGACTGTGGCACCCGCAGTGCTTTGTGTGTCATGTGAGTATCATCATTATTACTGTGTATTTATACAGAGCTGTACAGAGTATATGTTACTGTACCAGGGGGGTCTCCACATACACTCAGACTGTGGCACCCGCAGTGCTTTGTGTGTCATGTGAGTATCACCATCATTACTGTGTATTTATACAGCGCTGTACAGGGAGTATATGTTACTGTACCAGGGGGGTCTCCACATACACTCAGACTGTGGCACCCGCAGTGCTTTGTGTGTCATGTGAGTATCATCATTATTACTGTGTATTTATACAGAGCTGTACAGAGTATATGTTACTGTACCAGGGGGGTCTCCACATACACTCAGACTTTGGCACCCGCAGTGCTTTGTGTGTCATGTGAGTATCACCATCATTACTGTGTATTTATACAGAGCTGTACAGGGAGTATATGTTACTGTACCAGGGGGGTCTCCACATACACTCAGACTGTGGCACCCGCAGTGCTTTGTGTGTCATGTGAGTATCATCACTATTACTGTGTATTTATACAGCGCTGTACAGGGAGTATATGTTACAGTACCAGGGGGGTCTCCACATACACTCAGACTGTGGCACCCGCAGTGCTTTGTGTGTCATGTGAGTATCATCATTATTACTGTGTATTTATACAGCGCTGTACAGGGAGTATATGTTACTGTACCAGGGGGGTCTCCACAAACACTCAGAATATGGCACCCGCAGTGCTTTGTGTGTCATGTGAGTATCATCATTATTACTGTGTATTTATACAGCGCTGTGCAGGGAGTATATGTTACTGTACCAGGGGGGATTCCACATACACTCAGACTGTGGCACCCGCAGTGCTTTGTGTGTCATGTGAGTATCATCATTATTACTGTGTATTTATACAGAGCTGTACAGAGTATATGTTACTGTACCAGGGGGGTCTCCACATACACTCAGACTGTGGCACCCGCAGTGCTTTGTGTGTTATGTGAGTATCATCATCATTACTGTGTATTTATACAGCGCTGTACAGGGAGTATATGTTACAGTACCAGGGGGGTCTCCACATACACTCAGACTGTGGCACCCGCAGTGCTTTGTGTGTCATGTGAGTATCATCATTATTACTGTGTATTTATACAGCGCTGTACAGGGAGTATATGTTACTGTACCAGGGGGGTCTCCACAAACACTCAGAATATGGCACCCGCAGTGCTTTGTGTGTCATGTGAGTATCATCATTATTACTGTGTATTTATACAGCGCTGTGCAGGGAGTATATGTTACTGTACCAGGGGGGATTCCACATACACTCAGACTGTGGCACCCGCAGTGCTTTGTGTGTCATGTGAGTATCATCATTATTACTGTGTATTTATACAGAGCTGTACAGAGTATATGTTACTGTACCAGGGGGGTCTCCACATACACTCAGACTGTGGCACCCGCAGTGCTTTGTGTGTCATGTGAGTATCATCATTATTACTGTGTATTTATACAGAGCTGTACAGAGTATATGTTACTGTACCAGGGGGGTCTCCACATACACTCAGACTGTGGCACCCGCAGTGCTTTGTGTGTTATGTGAGTATCATCATCATTACTGTGTATTTATACAGCGCTGTACAGGGAGTATATGTTACAGTACCAGGGGGGTCTCCACATACACTCAGACTGTGGCACCCGCAGTGCTTTGTGTGTCATGTGAGTATCATCATTATTACTGTGTATTTATACAGCGCTGTACAGGGAGTATATGTTACTGTACCAGGGGGGTCTCCACAAACACTCAGAATATGGCACCCGCAGTGCTTTGTGTGTCATGTGAGTATCATCATTATTACTGTGTATTTATACAGCGCTGTGCAGGGAGTATATGTTACTGTACCAGGGGGGATTCCACATACACTCAGACTGTGGTACCCGCAGTGCTTTGTGTGTCATGTGAGTATCATCATTATTACTGTGTATTTATACAGAGCTGTACAGAGTATATGTTACTGTACCAGGGGGGTCTTCACATACACTCAGACTGTGGCACCCGCAGTGCTTTGTGTGTCATGTGAGTATCATCATTATTACTGTGTATTTATACAGAGCTGTACAGAGTATATGTTACTGTACCAGGGGGGTCTCCACATACACTCAGACTGTGGCACCCGCAGTGCTTTGTGTGTCATGTGAGTATCACCATCATTACTGTGTATTTATACAGAGCTGTACAGGGAGTATATGTTACTGTACCAGGGGGTCTCCACATACACTCAGACTGTGGCACCCGCAGTGCTTTGTGTGTTATGTGAGTATCATCATCATTACTGTGTATTTATACAGCGCTGTACAGGGAGTATATGTTACAGTACCAGGGGGGTCTCCACATACACTCAGACTGTGGCACCCGCAGTGCTTTGTGTGTCATGTGAGTATCATCATTATTACTGTGTATTTATACAGCGCTGTACAGGGAGTATATGTTACTGTACCAGGGGGGTCTCCACAAACACTCAGAATATGGCACCTGCAGTGCTTTGTGTGTCATGTGAGTATCATCATTATTACTGTGTATTTATACAGCGCTGTGCAGGGAGTATATGTTACTGTACCAGGGGGGATTCCACATACACTCAGACTGTGGCACCCGCAGTGCTTTGTGTGTCATGTGAGTATCATCATTATTACTGTGTATTTATACAGAGCTGTACAGAGTATATGTTACTGTACCAGGGGGGTCTTCACATACACTCAGACTGTGGCACCCGCAGTGCTTTGTGTGTCATGTGAGTATCATCATTATTACTGTGTATTTATACAGCGCTGTACAGAGAGTATATGTTACTGTACCAGGGGGGTCTCCACATACACTCAGACTGTGGCACCCGCAGTGCTTTGTGTGTCATGTGAGTATCATCATTATTACTGTGTATTTATACAGCGCTGTACAGGGAGTATATGTTACTGTACCAGGGGGGTCTCCACAAACACTCAGAATATGGCACCCGCAGTGCTTTGTGTGTCATGTGAGTATCATCATTATTACTGTGTATTTATACAGCGCTGTGCAGGGAGTATATGTTACTGTACCAGGGGGGATTCCACATACACTCAGACTGTGGCACCCGCAGTGCTTTGTGTGTCATGTGAGTATCATCATTATTACTGTGTATTTATACAGAGCTGTACAGAGTATATGTTACTGTACCAGGGGGGTCTTCACATACACTCAGACTGTGGCACCCGCAGTGCTTTGTGTGTCATGTGAGTATCATCATTATTACTGTGTATTTATACAGCGCTGTACAGAGAGTATATGTTACTGTACCAGGGGGGTCTCCACATACACTCAGACTGTGGCACCCGCAGTGCTTTGTGTGTCATGTGAGTATCACCATCATTACTGTGTATTTATACAGCGCTGTACAGAGTATATGGTACAGTACCAGGGGGGTCACCACATACACTCAGACTGTGGCACCCGCAGTGCTTTGTGTGTCATGTGAGTATCATTATTACTGTGTATTTATACAGTGGTGTACAGGGAGTATATGTTACTGTACCAGGGGGGTCACCACATACACTCAGACTGTGGCACCCACAGTGCTTTGTGTGTCATGTCAGTATCACCATTATTACTGTGTATTTATACAGCGCTGTACAGGGAGTATATGTTACTGTACCAGGGGGGTCACCACATACACTCAGACTGTGGCACCCGCAGTGCTTTGTGTGTCATGTGAGTATCACCATCATTACTGTGTATTTATACAGCGCTGTACAGGGAGTATATGTTACTGTACCATGGGGGTCTCCACATACACTCAGACTGTGGCACCCGCAGTGCTTTGTGTGTCATGTGAGTATCATCATTATTACTGTGTATTTATACAGCGCTGTACAGGGAGTATATGTTACTGTACCAGGGGGGTCTCCACAAACACTCAGAATATGGCACCCGCAGTGCTTTGTGTGTCATGTGAGTATCATCATTATTACTGTGTATTTATACAGAGCTGTACAGAGAGTATATGTTACTGTACCAGGGGGGATTCCACATACACTCAGACTGTGGCACCCGCAGTGCTTTGTGTGTCATGTGAGTATCATCATTATTACTGTGTATTTATACAGCGCTGTACAGAGAGTATATGTTACTGTACCAGGGGGGTCACCACATACACTCAGACTGTGGCACCCGTAGTGCTTTGTGTGTCATGTGAGTATCACCATCATTACTGTGTATTTATACAGCGCTGTACAGAGTATATGGTACAGTACCAGGGGGGTCTCCACAAACACTCAGAATATGGCACCGCAGTGCTTTGTGTGTCATGTGAGTATCACCATCATTACTGTGTATTTATACAGCGCTGTACAGAGTATATGGTACAGTACCAGGGGGGTCACCACATACACTCAGACTGTGGCACCCGCAGTGCTTTGTGTGTCATGTGAGTATCATTATTACTGTGTATTTATACAGTGCTGTACAGGGAGTATATGTTACTGTACCAGGGGGGTCACCACATACACTCAGACTGTGGCACCCACAGTGCTTTGTGTGTCATGTCAGTATCACCATCATTACTGTGTATTTATACAGCGCTGTACAGGGAGTATATGTTACTGTACCAGGGGGGTCACCACATACACTCAGACTGTGGCACCCGCAGTGCTTTGTGTGTCATGTGAGTATCACCATCATTACTGTGTATTTATACAGCGCTGTACAGGGAGTATATGTTACAGTACCAGGGGGGTCTCCACATACACTCAGACTGTGGCACCCGCAGTGCTTTGTGTGTCATGTGAGTATCATCATTATTACTGTGTATTTATACAGCGCTGTACAGGGAGTATATGTTACTGTACCAGGGGGGTCTCCACAAACACTCAGAATATGGCACCCGCAGTGCTTTGTGTGTCATGTGAGTATCATCATTATTACTGTGTATTTATACAGCGCTGTGCAGGGAGTATATGTTACTGTACCAGGGGGGATTCCACATACACTCAGACTGTGGCACCCGCAGTGCTTTGTGTGTCATGTGAGTATCATCATTATTACTGTGTATTTATACAGAGCTGTACAGAGTATATGTTACTGTACCAGGGGGGTCTTCACATACACTCAGACTGTGGCACCCGCAGTGCTTTGTGTGTCATGTGAGTATCATCATTATTACTGTGTATTTATACAGCGCTGTACAGAGAGTATATGTTACTGTACCAGGGGGGTCTCCACATACACTCAGACTGTGGCACCCGCAGTGCTTTGTGTGTCATGTGAGTATCATCATTATTACTGTGTATTTATACAGCGCTGTACAGGGAGTATATGTTACTGTACCAGGGGGGTCTCCACAAACACTCAGAATATGGCACCCGCAGTGCTTTGTGTGTCATGTGAGTATCATCATTATTACTGTGTATTTATACAGCGCTGTGCAGGGAGTATATGTTACTGTACCAGGGGGGATTCCACATACACTCAGACTGTGGCACCCGCAGTGCTTTGTGTGTCATGTGAGTATCATCATTATTACTGTGTATTTATACAGAGCTGTACAGAGTATATGTTACTGTACCAGGGGGGTCTTCACATACACTCAGACTGTGGCACCCGCAGTGCTTTGTGTGTCATGTGAGTATCATCATTATTACTGTGTATTTATACAGCGCTGTACAGAGAGTATATGTTACTGTACCAGGGGGGTCTCCACATACACTCAGACTGTGGCACCCGTAGTGCTTTGTGTGTCATGTGAGTATCACCATCATTACTGTGTATTTATACAGCGCTATACAGAGTATATGGTACAGTACCAGGGGGGTCTCCACAAACACTCAGAATATGGCACCGCAGTGCTTTGTGTGTCATGTGAGTATCACCATCATTACTGTGTATTTATACAGCGCTGTACAGAGTATATGGTACAGTACCAGGGGGGTCACCACATACACTCAGACTGTGGCACCCGCAGTGCTTTGTGTGTCATGTGAGTATCATTATTACTGTGTATTTATACAGTGGTGTACAGGGAGTATATGTTACTGTACCAGGGGGGTCACCACATACACTCAGACTGTGGCACCCGCAGTGCTTTGTGTGTCATGTGAGTATCACCATCATTACTGTGTATTTATACAGCGCTGTACAGGGAGTATATGTTACTGTACCAGGGGGGTCTCCACATACACTCAGACTGTGGCACCCGCAGTGCTTTGTGTGTCATGTGAGTATCATCATTATTACTGTGTATTTATACAGCGCTGTACAGGGAGTATATGTTACTGTACCAGGGGGGTCTCCACATACACTCAGAATGTGGTACCCGCAGTGCTTTGTGTGTCATGTGAGTATCATCATTATTACTGTGTATTTATACAGCGCTGTACAGGGAGTATATGTTACTGTACCAGGGGGGTTTCCACATACACTCAGACTGTGGCACCCGCAGTGCTTTGTGTGTCATGTGAGTATCATCATTATTACTGTGTATTTATACAGAGCTGTACAGAGTATATGTTACTGTACCAGGGGGGTCTCCACATACACTCAGACTGTGGCACCCGCAGTGCTTTGTGTGTCATGTGAGTATCACCATCATTACTGTGTATTTATACAGAGCTGTACAGGGAGTATATGTTACTGTACCATGGGGGTCTCCACATACACTCAGACTGTGGCACCCGCAGTGCTTTGTGTGTCATGTGAGTATCATCATTATTACTGTGTATTTATACAGCGCTGTACAGGGAGTATATGTTACTGTACCAGGGGGGTCTCCACAAACACTCAGAATATGGCACCCGCAGTGCTTTGTGTGTCATGTGAGTATCATCATTATTACTGTGTATTTATACAGAGCTGTACAGAGAGTATATGTTACTGTACCAGGGGGGATTCCACATACACTCAGACTGTGGCACCCGCAGTGCTTTGTGTGTCATGTGAGTATCATCATTATTACTGTGTATTTATACAGCGCTGTACAGAGAGTATATGTTACTGTACCAGGGGGGTCACCACATACACTCAGACTGTGGCACCCGTAGTGCTTTGTGTGTCATGTGAGTATCACCATCATTACTGTGTATTTATACAGCGCTGTACAGAGTATATGGTACAGTACCAGGGGGGTCTCCACAAACACTCAGAATATGGCACCGCAGTGCTTTGTGTGTCATGTGAGTATCACCATCATTACTGTGTATTTATACAGCGCTGTACAGAGTATATGGTACAGTACCAGGGGGGTCACCACATACACTCAGACTGTGGCACCCGTAGTGCTTTGTGTGTCATGTGAGTATCATCATTATTACTGTGTATTTATACAGCGCTGTACAGGGAGTATATGTTACTGTACCAGGGGGGTCTCCACATACACTCAGACTGTGGCACCCGCAGTGCTTTGTGTGTCATGTGAGTATCACCATCATTACTGTGTATTTATACAGCGCTGTACTGGGAGTATATGTTACTGTACGAGGGGGGTCTCCACATACACTCAGACTGTGGCACCCGCAGTGCTTTGTGTGTCATGTGAGTATCATCATTATTACTGTGTATTTATACAGCGCTGTACAGGGAGTATATGTTACTGTACCAGGGGGGTCTCCACAAACACTCAGAATATGGCACCCGCAGTGCTTTGTGTGTCATGTGAGTATCATCACTATTACTGTGTATTTATACAGAGCTGTACAGAGTATATGTTACTGTACCAGGGGGGTTACCACATACACTCAGACTGTGGCACCCGCAGTGCTTTGTGTGTCATGTGAGTATCATCATTATTACTGTGTATTTATACAGCGCTGTACAGGGAGTATATGTTACTGTACCAGGGGGGTCTCCACATACACTCAGACTGTGGCACCCGCAGTGCTTTGTGTGTCATGTGAGTATCATCATTATTACTGTGTATTTATACAGCGCTGTACAGAGAGTATATGTTACTGTACCAGGGGGGTCTCCACAAACACTCAGAATATGGCACCCGCAGTGCTTTGTGTGTCATGTGAGTATCATCACTATTACTGTGTATTTATACAGCGCTGTACAGGGAGTATATGTTACAGTACCATGGGGGTTTCCACATACACTCAGACTGTGGCACCCGCAGTGCTTTGTGTGTCATGTGAGTATCATCATTATTACTGTGTATTTATACAGCGCTGTACAGGGAGTATATGTTACTGTACCAGGGGGGTCTCCACATACACTCAGACTGTGGCACCCGCAGTGCTTTGTGTGTCATGTGAGTATCATTATTACTGTGTATTTATACAGCGCTGTACAGAGAGTATATGTTACTGTACCAGGGAGGTCTCCACATACACTCAGACTGTGGCACCCGCAGTGCTTTGTGTGTTATGTGAGTATCATCATTATTACTGTGTATTTATACAGCGCTGTACAGGGAGTATATGTTACTGTACCAGGGGGGTCTCCACATACACTCAGACTGTGGCACCCACAGTGCTTTGTGTGTTATGTGAGTATCACCATCATTACTGTGTATTTATACAGCGCTGTACAGGGAGTATATGTTACTGTACCAGGGGGGTCTCCACATACACTCAGACTGTGGCACCCGCAGTGCTTTGTGTGTCATGTGAGTATCATCATTATTACTGTGTATTTATACAGCGCTGTACAGGGAGTATATGTTACTGTACCAGGGGGGTCTCCACAAACACTCAGAATATGGCACCCGCAGTGCTTTGTGTGTCATGTGAGTATCATCACTATTACTGTGTATTTATACAGAGCTGTACAGGGAGTATATGTTACTGTACCAGGGGGGTCTCCACAAACACTCAGAATATGGCACCCGCAGTGCTTTGTGTGTCATGTGAGTATCATCACTATTACTGTGTATTTATACAGAGCTGTACAGAGTATATGTTACTGTACTGATAAAGCCTAATATTTATCTTACTTAAAACCCTCTAAAAGGTGAAAGAACACAGTACGCTATTGGCGTATGGTATACCGTAAGGGTACGCACGTTGCATAACAATCGCTTAGTCGTAGTCGAGACGCTCGAGCGTCACGTTCGCTTACGGCCAAGAGATTACAGGCAGGCACGCTATAGGCTGCCGACTAACGTAATGGTATGCTACTAGCGTAGCGGACGCTTGGGACCACGAGGAGATCACAAGCGGGGCTGATGCTCACGATGTTAAACCTTTATAACTATATCATAAACAATGTACTTATGCAATAAACCTTGGTGCAGTGATAGGGTGTAAGTGTAACACAGTGTAACCTTATTAACTGTATGAGCGTCTCCGACCCTCTGCGAATACTTAGAAATATAAGAAATACACAGATGCCGTTCTTAGGGTCTAACGCCTTATGTGAATGTTCTATTTGCAAAAGAATAATACAATACAAGTCATACACTACCAATATAACATAGACTACCTAACCAGATAACTATACTTGAAATACAATAGCTGTACAATAATACTTAAGGGAAAGAGGAGAAGAGAGAGAGAGAGAGAGATATGGCTCGCAATAACAATAAAGGTAATATGGTTGCGGAGAAAACTTACGCTCAAGGGAAACAATCGCATGCGCCTCTGGATATCCAGCTCCCGATTATCAGCAATGAGAACCGTTGAAGAGAATAGAGAGCTGGATCAGGTCGGCTTGTCCTTTTATACCCTACACATAATACAGTACAATGGTCCCTATATTCTTATTGTTCATTGGACACAGGAATTCGTCTTCGCATTATAACAAAAGGTCATAGGTTGATTCATACAGGTGGGCTGTGACTATTTCCAACTGCTCAGGTGGGTGGGAAACTAGGTTTCCCGCCGCATGGATAATAAAGTGCAAAGAATAGTAAATGTCCATAAACTTCTTATGTCCATAACTATTCGCACGAGCGATTAATCTGCTTCAAACCAACACCGGAATATTGCTAATTAAATACTCTTCCGATGGATACTAAACACCACTGTATAACCCATGTCTGACCCTTCGTATCAAACAAAGAGGGATCTCTTTGTCTATGAACATGCTACATTAACTAAACTTTCAGATTCTATCAAAGGGACCATAATCTACGAAATACATTATATGGTAAAAATATGTAACGATCGAGTCGCCCGCTAGGAGCACATAAACTCTACCGTAAATGCGCATACCGTGCGCCTGCGGGTGCACGCAACAGCGAGTATGCGCACGCACGGGAGAGCGTACGCATGCGCAGCGGGGACACATATGAGGTGCAAATATGGCAGTGTGCATCATGATATTTTTCTGACTTTGACAGTCCACCCTTTGGCAGTCAACAATAACTGCCACTTTCTAAAACATTTCAAAAAGAGAAAAATATGTCTTGTGTAAATACATTTCTATGATTGGGTAGGGGAGGAGAGGAGAAGGTAGGAAAAGGGTATGACCTAGTGAGATAGCAGAAGCATGTGTGTATGAATCCATGTTTTGGGGGGGTCATGTATCATCGTGCCGTACGTGTTTTAAATCAAGCTTCGAGGTATTGCGAAGTATACATTTGAATTCCTTCTTATCCCGTGGTACGGGTCTGTGGATGGGCTGTCAAACTTTACCGAGCTCTCTTCGGCTTTTGGTTGCAACAAAATGGGGGAGCACATTTTAGTTGATGATACATGAATGGGGGAATATGTGAATGCTGATATCTGTGCCGGTATTCCCTATCGACTATGTGTGTTATTACCTGAAGGTTGTAGAGATGAAGATAAGAAACAATTATGGTAAATGCAGTGGTATTCTATGTGAGGTTAATATGTATTTGTTGATTGAAGTCTTGTCTGGTGTCTGTTGACTGCAGTCTTCTTTGGGCTTTTGTCAAAAGTGCGAGCAAAAGCTTTGTCAATGTCCATAGACTTACAAAAAGTGTTGGGCTAGCGTAGATTTTAACGTTACTAGGGATAAGGGGGTCTATGGCATAGTTCATCAGTTGTCTGTGTACAAGGTTGTCAAAACTTCTTCTTTAGTCCATCTGCTGTCTGTATACCGGGTCATCAAATTCCTCTTCCATGCGGGTCTTTTTACCTTGGAGAAAAACGAGAAACAGGTGAAAGAAACGGACCGTGGAATCACATTTTCATCACAACATTGTCTCTATCGTTGGGTCATAAATCACATCAGTCGTTGTTATTACAGTATCTTCACTCCTTAAACTCATCACTCGGGCGCTACGTTTACACTTTGTTAAAGCCTGAACGCATCTAAATATCAAGCCAATCGATATGACAACACCCAGGATACATAGAAGAAACTTCCCTACATCCATTATGACTCCTTGAGCCCATTCTCCTAAACCAGAGAACCAATTTCGCGGGTTCAACCATGACACCCAACTGGTCAGCTCATTACCCACAGCGGCAAGGGTGAGATTGTGTCTCCTGCGGAATTCCCACTTTAATTGGAGAATGTCGTCCATCTTTTGGTCTATGACCTCGACCGGGTCCTCGGTGCTGTTTGTGATATACGTGCAGCACTTTATTCCATACTGAGTTGCCAGGGTGACACAATACCCGCCCGTCACAGCTGTGAGATAATTGAGAATCATCCTATGCTGAACCAGTTCTGTTTTATAAGCTTGGAGCTCCCTTCCAGTATACCTGAATGTGTCATCATACATTTCAGTGATATTGTCTAATAAACTTGCAAGCGCAGATATGTATTTATAATTTATCACTCCTCTGGCGGTACGAGTGATATCTAACGCGATTAGGAATTGAATCCCGGTGGATTCACTGATCAGGTCAGAGGCCGGATGCTCTGTTCTCTCTATCAGGTGCCTTTTAACTACGTGCTCGTAATGAGTGTGAGTATAAGGAGCTTGGGCACTGCGGTGAATATCTTTCATTTTAGTATGTGATACAGTCATTACCTCAGGCAGTACTTTTCCAATATAACACAACCCTTCTGAGTTTGGGGCAAGCCACTTATACGCCTTCCTCCCGCATATGAAATATGCATCATCGGGGAGAACGTATGGGACGGAGTAGGACATAACCATATTACACATCTTCCATGTGAAATCTCCTAACCCTAATTCTCCCATCTGTCTAGTACACGTATCTGTTTGTATGATATGTGCACAGTATCCTGGTGATACCTCTCCAACTCTCATGGTCCTACTTCCTAGGGTATACCTATATCGGAAATATTTTCCACTACCGGCTATGTGGCGTATAAGTTCTGTATCTGTTGGCATTCTATCTGCTCTATATGAAAAGGTCATGGTTTGGTTATTCCATGACACTTCCCAATTTCCCGGCTTTCGGGGATTGGAAATGTTAAAACATACTAGGGATCTATCCACATGATATTGGTGGAGCTTCAAACTAGGAGGACTGGAGATATTAAACCTCCTGTCCACCGGTCTCCCACCACTTAGCTCAAGTACCTCCCCTATAGTTAACGGGAAGGGCACTAATCCTGATTTGCTATGGCCTTGAGGTACTTGAGAGCATACCCAACAATCTGTCTGATTTAACACTTTACCCACTAAGGAGTGATAGTCACTCAATGGATGCCGGTCCATGTGGATATTAAAACTGGATTGGCATTTCTTGATACACCCATCCTCAACTACACTGTCACAGAGCCTACAGATACAGTTCTCTTCAGCTAACAATCCATCACAATTTCTTCTATTGTCAATACTACCAGATCGTTTTCTGATACTCGCCTTTACTCGGTGATTATGTTGTTCTTGGAAATCTACGCCTCCATCTCTGTCATCAGAACCCATTCCAGAACCTCTCTCGACCTCCATGGTACTCTCGCCGGAACAGACTGCTCTGGTCAACATCATGGTCAACAGGAAAATCCGGATCACAGTCTCTTGGGGCAAGTCCATCTTATAGGAGGAAATGGAGAAGAATGAGAAGGGGGAAAGAAATAATTGAGGGAGATGGGATGGGAAGTGGAGAAAAACAATAAAAGGGAACAGGGGATCGACAACTGCCTCCGATCTTATTATTTTCAATGCTCAGGTGCCGTCTCAGTCCTCCTGAAACAGACACTCCAGTGATACAACTTCCTCTACCGTCTGTTCTTTATCACGGGACCTCTCTGGATCAGCAACCTTCTTACAATGAGACGAATGAACCCAAGTCTCTCTCTCGGCAACCTTCAACGCTGTCGTGCTAATCAATAAGACTTGGTATGGTCCTTCCCATCTGTCAATAAGGCAACCTGAGCGTAGAAAATTCCGTATCATTACATAATCCCCAGGTTCAATGTCATGACAATTACTATCTGGCAAATCAGGAATCACCAACTTCAGATTGTCATTTTGATTCCTTAGCTGTTTACTCATGTTAACCAGGTATTTTACAGTCACTTCATTGTTACACTTCAAATCATCCTGAGGGTTAATCATAACATGCGGTTGTCGACCAAACAAGATTTCAAAGGGGGACAGATTAAGAGGGGACCTGGGAGTGGTTCTGATGCTGTACAGTACAATGGGTAAAGCTTCTGGCCATGTTAATCCTGTTTCTGCCATAACTTTGCTCAATTTATTTTTAATAGTGCTGTTCACTCTTTCCACCTTCGCACTCGCCTGTGGACGGTATGGAGTGTGCAGCTTACTATCAATTCCCATCAACTTACACATTCCTTGAAAGACATCACCTGTAAAAGGGGTACCCCTATCACTTTCGATTATTCTAGGGATACCATATCTACATACAAATTCCTGCACAATTTTCTTAGCAGTAAACATAGCGGTATTTGTGGCCGCCGGAAATGCTTCGACCCAATTTGAGAAAACATCTATACAAACAAGTACATATTTCAAATTTCGACAAGGGGGTAATTGAATAAAGTCAATCTGTATTACCTGGAAAGGGCCGCCGGCAGGTGGGATATGAGATGGTTCTGTAGGTATTGCCTTTCCGATGTTCTTTCTCAAACAGGTCTGGCATGACATTGCTCTTTTACTCGCATGAGATGAAAATCCTGGGGCACACCAATATGCTCTTACCAACTTACACATTCCCTCCTTGCCCAGATGAGTCAGCCCGTGTGCTGCCTCAGCTAAACATGGAAGATATGCTCTGGGGGCCACTGGTTTACCCTGTCCATCTGTCCAGAGTCCTGAGGACTCCTGGCCATATCCTTTTGCCTTCCAGACTGCCTTTTCCTGTGTGGAACACAAATTTTGCATTTCACACAACTTCTGTGTGTTGATGGTATTAAATACCATCAGTTGTGTGGTGTTTGTCTGTCTGGGGGTACCAGCTGCTATCTTAGCAGCTTCGTCTGCTCGGCTGTTACCAAGTGATACTGGGTCCTGGCTATATGTGTGTGCTTTACACTTGATAACAGCCACTCTGTCGGGTTCCTGTATCGCTGTTAGAAGCCTTTTGATGTGAGCTGCATGCGCTATCGGTGTACCAGCTGCCGTCATGAAATTTCTGAGGCGCCATAGGGCTCCGAAATCATGGACTACCCCGAAGGCGTATCTAGAATCGGTGTAGATATTGGCTGACTTTCCCTTAGCCAATTCACATGCTCTGGTTAGGGCAACCAGTTCAGCAACCTGGGCTGAGTGAGGTGGGCCTAGCGGTTCTGCTTCTATGGTGCCTTGGTCATCTACGACTGCGTATCCAGTACACAAGTCTCCCGAGTCTGACTGTCTGTGACAACTACCGTCAGTGTAGAAAGTAAGATCTACATCCTCCAGTGGGTTGTCACTGATGTCAGGCCTTGCCGTGAAATTTTGGGTCAAATATTCCATACAATCATGTGTGTCATCCTTTGTATTAAATCCTCCTTCCCCACCACTCTCATCCTCCACCCTTTGTGCCTGCGCAGGCACACCTGGGAGATATGTTGCAGGATTTAATGCACTGCATCTCCTTATGGTGATGTTTACGGGGGCCATTAGTGCCAATTCCCATCTTGTAAACCGCGCTGATGAGACGTGCCTGGTTTGGGCAGAATTTAGCAAGGCTGACACTGCATGTGGTGTATGAATTGTGAGGTTGTGACCTAACACTACATCTTCGCTTTTTGTTACTAGCAATGCTATCGCAGCAACGCTTCGCAAGCATGTGGGGAGGGATCGCGCTACCGTATCTAGCTGAGCGCTGTAGTATGCTACCGGCCTGCTGGCATCACCGTGCTTCTGGGTTAGGATGCCTGCCGCGCAACCAGCACTTTCTGTTCCGTACAGCTCAAAGGGTTTCCCATAGTCTGGCATACCTAATGCTGGCGCCTGCGTTAGGCACTGTTTAAGTCTCTCAAATGCCATCTCGGACTCGTCTGTATGCGAAATCCGCTCAGGTTTGTTTGATGAGACCATCTCCTGCAAAGGTAATGCTAGAATGGAAAAACCTGGGATCCAGTTACGGCAATACCCACACATTCCTAAAAACGTTCTGATCTGTTGCTGGGTTTGTGGCAGAGTCATGTCTCTAATTGCTTGAATTCTATCAGCGGTCAGGTGTCTCAGTCCTTGTGTTAGACAGTGTCCCAGATATTTTACTTTAGGCTGGCATAATTGTAACTTGTCTTTGGAAACCTTGTGTCCTGTGTCTGAAAGATGAAACAAGAGCTGTTTCGTATCTTTCAGGGATGCTTCCAATGAATCTGAACACAGTAGTAAATCATCCACGTACTGTGGCCCTCATTCCGAGTTGTTCGCTCGGTATTTTTCATCGCATCGCAGTGAAAATCCGCTTAGTACGCATGCGCAAAGTTCGCACTGCGACTGCGCCAAGTAACTTTACTATGAAGAAAGTATTTTTACTAACGGCTTTTTCTTCGCTCCGGCGATCGTAATGTGATTGACAGGAAATGGGTGTTACTGGGCGGAAACACGGCGTTTCAGGGGCGTGTGGCTGAAAACGCTACCGTTTCCGGAAAAAACGCAGGAGTGGCCGGAGAAACGGTGGGAGTGCCTGGGCGAACGCTGGGTGTGTTTGTGACGTCAACCAGGAACGACAAGCACTGAACTGATCGCACAGGCAGAGTAAGTCTGAAGCTACTCTGAAACTGCTAAGTAGTTAGTAATCGCAATATTGCGCATACATCGGTCGCAATTTTAAGAAGCTAAGATTCACTCCCAGTAGGCGGCGGCTTAGCGTGTGTAACTCTGCTAAATTCGCCTTGCGACCGATCAACTCGGAATGAGGGCCTGTATTAATACTGATCCACTCTCTGGTTGGAAAGACTGTAAACAATCATGCAAAGCCTGGGAAAATATACTTGGACTGTCTATGAAACCTTGTGGTAATCGAGTCCATGTGTATTGGACTCCTCTGTATGTAAATGCAAACAAATATTGGCTGTCAGGATGCAGAGGTACCGAGAAGAAAGCGGAGCAGAGGTCAATAACAGTGAAAAATTTTGCAGTGGGAGGGATCTGCATAAGGATGACAGCTGGATTTGGCACTACGGGGAACTGACTCTCAACTATTTTGTTAATCCCCCTTAGATCCTGCACTAGCCTGTAACCCCTCCCCCCACTCTTTTTCACAGGGAAGATGGGACTATTGGCAGTGCTGGATGTTCTTACCAGAATGCCCTGTTGTAGCAAGCGCTCTATTACTGGATAAACTCCTAACTCCACCTCTGGCTTCAGAGGGTATTGTGGGATTTTTGGAGCTATCCTACCATCTTTTACTTGCACAACTACTGGAGCTACGTTTGCCATTAATCCAGTGTCTTGTCCATCTTTAGTCCAAAGTGACTCTGGTATTTGGGATGTCATTTTTTCTACCTGGGATGGATTCCTATTTAACATAACAGTGTGGGACATTAATTTTGACGGGGAGTCTAACATGTCTCGCACTTCCTGAGCGTGATTCTCAGGTATGTCTAAGAATACACCTTCAGGAGTACAATAAATGACACACCCCATTTTACACAATAAATCTCTTCCCAGGAGATTAGTCGGTGCCGATGCCGCCAGCAAAAAGGAATGCTTGGTATGCAAAGGCCCTATTGTAATCTCTGCTGGTTTGCTAACAGGGTAGTGCTGGACTACTCCCGTTACTCCCATGGCTGGAATTGTCTTACCAGTGGTTCTCATGCCCACTGTCGAATTTATCACTGATTTGGCCGCCCCCGTATCTACAAGAAAGTTTAATGATTTACCAGCTACATCAATTGCAATTTCGGGTTCACTTCCAAGACTTGCAATCAATTTTACTGGCTGCAGATTACAGGTGTGGCCACACCCCTATTGGGTATGGTGACCTCCCTGAATCCCGCTGGCAGCAACTACTTGAGAGGGGGTTAACTGGGAACTACCAGAGGCTTGCCAGTCTCTGTTCGGGGGATATCTTTTTGTTTCCCCTGCATGTGGCTCATAACTCCGTTTCTGCGGACCCTGATCCCAATTTCGTGTTTCATGTCGTTGTCTATGGGGTTGATATGATTTTTGTGAATTTTTCGCTCTACAGTCTCGTGCCATGTGTCCCTGTCTATGACAAAAATAACAAGTTACCACATTTGACTTACCCACAGGGTTTGGTGATTTATACAAAGGTTGCCTTGTGGTCAGGGCCTGTATACTTACGGACATTAACTTATCACTTTGTAATTCCCTGTGTCTGGTGATATTCCGATCATGATCAACAGCTGCCTCTCTCAAAGTAGCCACCGACAGACCTCGCCAACATGGTTGCGTGGTCTGTACCCTTGTCTTTAATGCTTCTTTTAAACCATCCATTAGCACAGATACTGCTACTTCTCTATGATTTATGTTTGTTTTAATGTCTTCTATGCCTGTGTATTTAGCCATTTCTAGTAATGCCCTGTGGAAATATTCTGAAGCTGTCTCTGACTCTTTTTGTTTAATGGAGAAAATTTTGTTCCATTTAACTACAGCTGGAAAATACTCTTTTTATTGTAAATTTATTCTTTTCACATTGTCTTGGTTGTACACATCCGTAAGGGGTACATCCTGATCCAATCCACAGTCAGCTAAAAATTGAGCTGAGTCGACATTGGAGGGTAAACATGCCCTCAGCAATATCTGCCAGTCTTTGTTATTGGGCTCTACAGTGTTCCCTAGGTCTCTGATGTATTTCTGACTTGCAACTAGATCTTTTCTAGGATCAGGGAATTCAGACACTATGGTTCTTAATTCCATTCGGGAAAACGGGCTGTACATGGCAATGTTCCTGACAGGAGTGATTCCTGTAGTGTCAGTTTTCCCATTTGGCACTGCTATTACCCTAACGGGATTAAGTCTACTAACATCCTTCTGAATAGATTCTACAGCTTGTGGTGAAATGATTTCAGCATAGTGTATGGTGCCGTACTTACCCGTTGATACGACCTCACCTGTCCCTCCGCTAGGGGCCTTTGATACTAATCTTACGGGTTGGGCTGTGCCCACTGCTGTTTCTGATATGGTGGCTGCTAGAGAGAGCGCTGATATTGTTGTCGATTTGTCCTCTTGATCACACTCCTGGGGAAAGTTTAGGACAGGGTACAACTTGCACGGGTTAATATTTGCATTAGTTAACTTATTAACATTATCCTTAACATTTATACAGTTACTAAGTGCTTGTTTATTACACCCTAGTGCGTCATTCTCCGCAACCAACTTCTCTCCCGTTATGTAAGGTGGCGGTGGTGCCGTAGCTATCAGTTTCCTGATAGGGTTAGATCCCGCCGCCTGAGCCAATCCTCTCTGAATTTCACCCTCCTGTTGCCATAACTGCAAATAATCATAATGTTTGATCCGTCTCTTTGCTGATTTAATGAGACATATCCTTCTCCTTAGATTTAGTAACACATCTGGGCTAAAGCTGCCTACTCTTGGGAACTTCTCCCCGTCATGTACAGTCATTCTTTCCCATTCATCACATAAAACCTCTGTGTGTGAACCGTATTTTTCACACATTACATACCTTGCCGACCCGATTGGTCGGTTTACTGAATCAACCCGAACCGAGGTTGATCGCCCCCTACCCGAACAACTGGCCCCCATAACTTGCAGGTGTTACTTTCACTACCTCTGACCTTCAATCAGGGTCTTCAGCGAACCCTTACAAAAACCAAAATGTTCAAGGTAGGCCGACGGTGAAGTTTACCGAGTACCCCACTCACTCGCCCACGCCGACCAATACGCCCACACACTGCTTTAGCGCTGGCGTACTCGACCTAGGGCCCCTATGAACCTTTGTTTACTGGAACATGTGAGTGTGATCCGCAGAGCATTAACCCTTTCCAGTAACTGTTGGTTGTTGGATAATTCCTGAGTGACCAGCGAACTTCCCTTAAAAAAAATAAAAAATTACACAAATCACGTTAGAATGTACAAATAGCGTTTATGACCCCTTTCGTACGCAAATGGTACTGGGTCAAATTACTAACTAATGCACACAATTACGTGCGGTACAATCGTTCAGCACATAAGCAACTAATCTTATGTGCGGAGCGACCAATGGAATCGAAATTTAGCAGCTGCGAATTCCTTCAGCCTGAGCTTTATGGCCTATATGGGTTCCGCACCAACCCTTTCTGGTGTTGGGCTACTTGTCTCTATTTATAGCGGACTTCCTTGTCTGCTGTACCTGGACCTCCTGGTCTGTTCTGGACCTCCTGGTCTGTGCTACAGTATGACCTCCTGGTCTGCTATACTCTAATGCTCTTTGTATATTTAACAAGGGATGCCTCCCTAGCCACCGTGCATGTCACTTACACGTATGTAATTCACGAGAACTCGATGATTTCTGTGGTTCAATCCCAAAAAATTGTAAAAACTTATATATGCAAACACTCACTCACCACATGTACACTTTACTTTTGTTTCTATTTCTATTTCTGCGCAGAAATTTCTTTCCTTTAGACCAGATGAGTCGTAAATTTAGAGAAGGATCTATTAATTTAAATTTCAGACACTAAAATTGACTTGCGCTATTTATCGCGTTGCCACCTTTTCGCCTGTTTAAAATAACACTTATCGTGTGATTTGTTACGTGGGCGTACCCAGACGCTCCGTTGCGTAATATACGCTGCGTGCGTCGGCCTTTGGGTTACGTACGCGAGTTTCAGCCTTTTGTTAGAGACACGTGTACGCAAGGCAGATATCCACCGTAACACAATTAACACGTTTATCAATGTAGGTGATCCTCGATCATCTACCGAGCACCACACAAGTCTCTCCTTGTATCTTAGGCAAAGCTGTGTGCGTGTTTTACAAATTACCCCTTAAATGTATTACCTTTACTCTTTAACTACTGATAGCAACAAATCTTTCTTAGCCCGTTAACAATTGTGAAATGGCAAACAGGAGAGTGATATGAAAATACACGACTGGAAAGAAATGCAGATATATGCGTGCGTGCGTACGCAAGACAGAAATAAACAGTTTTAAAAGACACTAGCGTATTGTTCTTACCGCCGGTTCCGGATTCCTTCAGCACCCTTTACTAAGCGAAGCAGACGCTTATCCAGACAGCACTACGAGGAATATGACCTCCCGCCCTTTGCTGATGGATAATGTCTGCTGAAATTACCTAGTGCAGATATGTGAAGGACGGACGAGCCGCCAATTGATAAAGCCTAATATTTATCTTACTTAAAACCCTCTAAAAGGTGAAAGAACACAGTACGCTATTGGCGTATGGTATACCGTAAGGGTACGCACGTTGCGTAACAATCGCTTAGTCGTAGTCGAGACGCTCGAGCGTCACGTTCGCTTACGGCCAAGAGATCACAGGCAGGCACGCTATAGGCTGCCGACTAACGTAATGGTATGCTACTAGCGTAGCGGACGCTTGGGACCACGAGGAGATCACAAGCGGGGCTGATGCTCACGATGTTAAACCTTTATAACTATATCATAAACAATGTACTTATGCAATAAACCTTGGTGCAGTGATAGGGTGTAAGTGTAACACAGTGTAACCTTATTAACTGTATGAGCGTCTCCGACCCTCTGCGAATACTTATAAATATAAGAAATACACAGATGCCGTTCTTAGGGTCTAACGCCTTATGTGAATGTTCTATTTGCAAAAGAATAATACAATACAAGTCATACACTACCAATATAACATAGACTACCTAACCAGATAACTATACTTGAAATACAATAGCTGTACAATAATACTTAAGGGAAAGAGAGAGAAAGAGGAGAAGAGAGAGAGAGATATGGCTCGCAATAACAATAAAGGTAATATGGTTGCGGAGAAAACTTACGCTCAAGGGAAACAATCGCATGCGCCTCTGGATATCCAGCTCCCGATTATCA
This sequence comes from Pseudophryne corroboree, assembly GCF_028390025.1. Lineage (NCBI taxonomy): Eukaryota > Metazoa > Chordata > Amphibia > Anura > Myobatrachidae > Pseudophryne > Pseudophryne corroboree. Next base: position 48,092 of record NW_026968430.1, read on the forward strand.
GCAATGAGAACCGTTGAAGAGAATAGAGAGCTGGATCAGGTCGGCTTGTCCTTTTATACCCTACACATAATACAGTACAATGGTCCCTATATTCTTATTGTTCATTGGACACAGGAATTCGTCTTCGCATTATAACAAAAGGTCATAGGTTGATTCATACAGGTGGGCTGTGACTATTTCCAACTGCTCAGGTGGGTGGGAAACTAGGTTTCCCGCCGCATGGATAATAAAGTGCAAAGAATAGTAAATGTCCATAAACTTCTTATGTCCATAACTATTCGCTTCAAACCAACACCGGAATATTGCTAATTAAATACTCTTCCGATGGATACTAAACACCACTGTATAACCCTTGTCTGACCCTTCGTATTAAACAAAGAGGGATCTCTTTGTCTATGAACATGCTACATTAACTAAACTTTCAGATTCTATCAAAGGGACCATAATCTACGAAATACATTATATGGTAAAAATATGTAACGATCGAGTCGCCCGCTAGGAGCACATAAACTCTACCGTAAATGCGCATACCGTGCGCCTGCAGGTGCACGCAACAGCGAGTATGCGCACGCACGGGAGAGTGTACGCATGCGCAGCGGGGACACATATGAGGTGCAAATATGGCAGTGTGCATCATGATATTTTTCTGACTTTGACAGTACCAGGGGGGTTACCACATACACTCAGACTGTGGCACCTGCAGTGCTTTGTGTGTCATGTGAGTATCATCATTATTACTGTGTATTTATACAGCGCTGTACAGAGAGTATATGTTACTGTACCAGGGGGGTCTCCACAAACACTCAGAATATGGCACCCGCAGTGCTTTGTGTGTCATGTGAGTATCATCACTATTACTGTGTATTTATACAGAGCTGTACAGAGTTTATGTTACTGTACCAGGGGGGTTACCACATACACTCAGACTGTGGCACCCGCAGTGCTTTGTGTGTCATGTGAGTATCATCATTATTACTGTGTATTTATACAGCGCTGTACAGGGAGTATATGTTACTGTACCAGGGGGGTCTCCACATACACTCAGACTGTGGCACCCGCAGTGCTTTGTGTGTCATGTGAGTATCATCATTATTACTGTGTATTTATACAGCGCTATACAGGGAGTATATGTTACAGTACCAGGGGGGTTTCCACATAAACTCAGACTGTGGCACCCGCAGTGCTTTGTGTGTCATGTGAGTATCATCATTATTACTGTGTATTTATACAGCGCTGTACAGGGAGTATATGTTACTGTACCAGGGGGGATTCCACATACACTCAGACTGTGGCACCCGCAGTGCTTTGTGTGTCATGTGAGTATCATCATTATTACTGTGTATTTATACAGCGCTGTACAGAGAGTATATGTTACTGTACTAGGGGGGTCTCCACATACACTCAGACTGTGGCACCCGCAGTGCTTTGTGTGTCATGTGAGTATCATTATTACTGTGTATTTATACAGCGCTCTACAGAGTATATGTTACTGTACCAGGAGGGATTCCACATATACTCAGACTGTGGCACCCGCAGTGCTTTGTGTGTCATGTGAGTATCATCATCATTACTGTGTATTTATACAGCGCTGTACAGGGAGTATATGTTACTGTACCAGGGGGGTCTCCACATACACTCAGACTGTGGCACCCGCAGTGCTTTGTGTGTCATGTGAGTATCATCATCATTACTGTGTATTTATACAGCGCTGTACAGAGAGTATATGTTACTGTACCAGGGGGGTCTCCACATACACTCAGACTGTGGCACCCGCAGTGCTTTGTGTGTCATGTGAGTATCATCATTATTACTGTGTATTTATACAGCGCTGTGCAGGGAGTATATGTTACTGTACCAGGGGGGATTCCACATACACTCAGACTGTGGCACCCGCAGTGCTTTGTGTGTCATGTGAGTATCATCATCATTACTGTGTATTTATACAGCGCTGTACAGAGAGTATATGTTACTGTACCAGGGGGGTCTCCACATACACTCAGACTGTGGCACCCGCAGTGCTTTGTGTGTCATGTAAGTATCATCATCCTTACTGTGTATTTATACAGCGCTGTACAGAGAGTATATGTTACAGTACCAGGGGGGTCTCCACATACACTCAGACTGTGGCACCCGCAGTGCTTTGTGTGTTATGTGAGTATCATCATTACTGTGTATTTATACAGCGCTGTACAGGGAGTATATGTTACTATACTAGGGGGGTCTCCACATACACTCAGACTGTGGCACCCGCAGTGCTTTGTGTGTCATGTGAGTATCATCACTATTACTGTGTATTTATACAGCGCTGTACAGGGAGTATATGTTACTGTACCAGGGAGGTCTCCACATACACTCAGACTGTGGCACCCGCAGTGCTTTGTGTGTTATGTGAGTATCATCATCATTACTGTGTATTTATACAGCGCTGTACAGGGAGTATATGTTACAGTACCAGAGGGGGTCTCCACATACACTCAGACTGTGGCACCCGCAGTGCTTTGTGTGTCATGTGAGTACAGGTTGAGTATCCCTTATCCAAAATGCTTGGGACCAGAGGTATTTTGGATATGGGATTTTTCCGTATTTTGGAATAATTGCATACCATAATGAGATATCATGGTGATGGGACCTAAATCTAAGCACAGAATGCATTTATGTTACATATACACCTTATACACACAGCCTGAAGGTAATTGTAGCCAATATTTTTTATAACTTTGGCCCTCATTCCGAGTTGTTCGCTCGCTGCTAATTTTAGCAGAATTGCTAATAGGCTAAAATCCGGCAGTTCTGCGCATGCGTATGCATCTCAGGGCGCACGCACTAAGCAAATTTACACAAAACTATGCTATTTTACTCACAGGCGAACGAAGCTTTTCAATCGCTCTGCTGATTGACAGAAAGTGGGAGTTTCTGGGCGGAAACTAGCCGTTTTCAGGGAGTGTGCTAAAAAACGCAGGCGTGCCAGGTAAAAACGCAGGAGTGTCTGGAGAAACGAAGGAGTGGCTGTTCGGACGCTGGGCGTGTTTGTGACGTCAAACCAGGAGCTAAACGGACTGAGGTGATCGCAATCTAGGAGTAGGTCTGGAGCTACTCAGAAACTGCAAGGAAATTGCTTTCGTTAGCAATTCTGCTAATATTAGCAGAATTGCTAATCTTTCGTTAGCAATTGCTAATCTTTCGTTAGCAATTGTGCTATGCTAAAATACACTCCCAGAGGGCGGCAGCTTTGTGTTTGCATTTCTGCTAAAAGTAGCTAGCGAGCGAACAACTCGGAATGAGCCCCTTTGTGCGTTAAACAAAGTATGTGTACATTCACACAATTCATTTATGTTCCATATACACCTTATACACACAGCCTGAAGGCCATTTAATACAATATTTTTAATAACTTTGTACATTGGCCCTCATTCCGAGTTGTTCGCTCGCAAGCTGCTTTTAGCAGCTTTAAAATGGTAAAAAACACAGAGAAGCGCTGTCGTTGAAAGTATTATACAATTTATTAAAAAATATATATATATATATATAATAATCACAAGTTAGTGAATAAAACCTGGTATCCTGTAGCTTGATGACACAACAAATATTATGTACCAAACATCAATAGCTTAAATTAACGGTAGCAGCAAATAAATGGCACATTCAAAAGCTCCCCTAAAACAATATATCCACCTGTGCTTCAGATGGTAATACAGCACTTGTAATTATAAGAAGCTCCTTGCTGAAAGCTCCACATGTGGGCTAATTGGACTTATAAGCTCATTAGATGTTTTATAGGTTTGGAAGTCCATCCGTAGTGTAAAGCCCTGACGTGTTCTCCATTATTTATTGCGTGTGCATATGGTAACATACGTGTCCTCACTCATTACATCTATCTAACTACCTCAGTGCCTGACGTGTTCTCCATGGTTTATTGTGTGTGCATATGGTAACATACGTGTCCTCACTCATTACATCTATCTAACCACCTCAGTGCCTGACGTGTTCTCCATGGTTTATTGCATGTACATATGGTAACATACGTGTCCTCACTCATTACATCTAACTTCCTCAGTGCCTGACGTGTTCTCCATGATTTATTGCGTATGCATATGGTAACATACGTGTCCTCACTCATTACATCTATCTAACCACCTCAGTGCCTGACGTGTTCTCCATGGTTTATTGCATGTACATATGGTAACATACGTGTCCTCACTCATTACATCTATCTAACCACCTCAGTGCCTGACGTGTGGTTTATTGTGTGTGCATATGGTAACATACGTGTCCTCACTCATTACATCTATCTAACTTCCTCAGTGCCTGACGTGTTCTCCATGATTTATTGCGTATGCATATGGTAACATACGTGTCCTCACTCATTACATCTATCTAACCACCTCAGTGCCTGACGTGTTCTCCATGGTTTATTGTGTGTGCATATGGTAACATACGTGTCCTCACTCATTACATCTATCTAACTTCCTCAGTGCCTGACGTGTTCTCCATGATTTATTGCGTATGCATATGGTAACATACGTGTCCTCACTCATTACATCTATCTAACCACCTCAGTGCCTGACGTGTTCTCCATGGTTTATTGCATGTACATATGGTAACATACGTGTCCTCACTCATTACATCTATCTAACCACCTCAGTGCCTGAGGTGTGGTTTATTGTGTGTGCATATGGTAACATACGTGTCCTCACTCATTACATCTATCTAACTTCCTCAGTGCCTGACATTTTCTCAATGATTTATTGCGTATGCAATTTAGAGATGAGCGCCTGAAATTTTTCGGGTTTTGTGTTTTGGTTTTGGGTTCGGTTCCGCGGCCGTGTTTTGGGTTCGAACGCGTTTTGGCAAAACCTCACCGAATTTTTTTTGTCGGATTCGGGTGTGTTTTGGATTCGGGTGTTTTTTTCAAAAAACACTAAAAAACAGCTTAAATCATAGAATTTGGGGGTCATTTTGATCCCAAAGTATTATTAACCTCAAAAACCATAATTTACACTCATTTTCAGTCTATTCTGAATACCTCACACCTCACAATATTATTTTTAGTCCTAAAATTTGCACCGAGGTCGCTGTGTGAGTAAGATAAGCGACCCTAGTGGCCGACACAAACACCGGGCCCATCTAGGAGTGGCACTGCAGTGTCACGCAGGATGTCCCTTCCAAAAAACCCTCCCCAAACAGCACATGACGCAAAGAAAAAAAGAGGCGCAATGAGGTAGCTGTGTGAGTAAGATTAGCGACCCTAGTGGCCGACACAAACACCGGGCCCATCTAGGAGTGGCACTGCAGTGTCACGCAGGATGTCCCTTCCAAAAAACCCTCCCCAAACAGCACATGACGCAAAGAAAAAAAGAGGCGCAATGAGGTAGCTGTGTGAGTAAGATTAGCGACCCTAGTGGCCGACACAAACACCGGGCCCATCTAGGAGTGGCACTGCAGTGTCACGCAGGATGTCCCTTCCAAAAAACCCTCCCCAAACAGCACATGACGCAAAGAAAAAAAGAGGCGCAATGAGGTAGCTGACTGTGTGAGTAAGATTAGCGACCCTAGTGGCCGACACAAACACCGGGCCCATCTAGGAGTGGCACTGCAGTGTCACGCAGGATGTCCCTTCCAAAAAACCCTCCCCAATCAGCACATGATGCAAAGAAAAAGAAAAGAAAAAAGAGGTGCAAGATGGAATTGTCCTTGGGCCCTCCCACCCACCCTTATGTTGTATAAACAAAACAGGACATGCACACTTTAACCAACCCATCATTTCAGTGACAGGGTCTGCCACACGACTGTGACTGATATGACGGGTTGGTTTGGACCCCCCCCCAAAAAAGAAGCAATTAATCTCTCCTTGCACAAACTGGCTCTACAGATGCAAGATGTCCACCTCATCTTCACCCTCCGATATATCACCGTGTACATCCCCCTCCTCACAGATTATCAATTCGTCCCCACTGGAATCCACCATCTCAGCTCCCTGTGTACTTTGTGGAGGCAATTGCTGCTGGTCAATGTCTCCGCGGAGGAATTGATTATAATTCATTTTAATGAACATCATCTTCTCCACATTTTCTGGATGTAACCTCGTACGTTGATTGCTGACAAGGTGAGCGGCGGCACTAAACACTCTTTCGGAGTACACACTTGTGGGAGGGCAACTTAGGTAGAATAAAGCCAGTTTGTGCAAGGGCCTCCAAATTGCCTCTTTTTCCTGCCAGTATAAGTACGGACTGTGTGACGTGCCTACTTGGATGCGGTCACTCATATAATCCTCCACCATTCTATCAATGTTGAGAGAATCATATGCAGTGACAGTAGACGACATGTCCGTAATCGTTGTCAGGTCCTTCAGTCCGGACCAGATGTCAGCATCAGCAGTCGCTCCAGACTGCCCTGCATCACCGCCAGCGGGTGGGCTCGGAATTCTGAGCCTTTTCCTCGCACCCCCAGTTGCGGGAGAATGTGAAGGAGGAGATGTTGACAGGTCGCGTTCCGCTTGACTTGACAATTTTGTCACCAGCAGGTCTTTCAACCCCAGCAGACTTGTGTCTGCCGGAAAGAGAGATCCAAGGTAGGCTTTAAATCTAGGATCGAGCACGGTGGCCAAAATGTAGTGCTCTGATTTCAACAGATTGACCACCCGTGAATCCTTGTTAAGCGAATTAAGGGCTCCATCCACAAGTCCCACATGCCTAGCGGAATCGCTCCGTGTTAGCTCCTCCTTCAATGTCTCCAGCTTCTTCTGCAAAAGCCTGATGAGGGGAATGACCTGACTCAGGCTGGCAGTGTCTGAACTGACTTCACGTGTGGCAAGTTCAAAGGGCATCAGAACCTTGCACAACGTTGAAATCATTCTCCACTGCGCTTGAGACAGGTGCATTCCACCTACTATATCGTGCTCAATTGTATAGGCTTGAATGGCCTTTTGCTGCTCCTCCAACCTCTGAAGCATATAGAGGGTTGAATTCCACCTCGTTACCACTTCTTGCTTCAGATGATGGCAGGGCAGGTTCAGTAGTTTTTGGTGGTGCTCCAGTCTTCTGTACGTGGTGCCTGTACGCCGAAAGTGTCCCGCAATTCTTCTGGCCACCGACAGCATCTCTTGCACGCCCCTGTCGTTTTTTAAAAAATTCTGCACCACCAAATTCAAGGTATGTGCAAAACATGGGACGTGCTGGAATTTGCCCATATTTAATGCACACACAATATTGCTGGCGTTGTCCGATGCCACAAATCCACAGGAGAGTCCAATTGGGGTAAGCCATTCCGCGATGATCTTCCTCAGTTGCCGTAAGAGGTTTTCAGCTGTGTGCGTATTCTGGAAAGCGGTGATACAAAGCGTAGCCTGCCTAGGAAAGAGTTGGCGTTTGCGAGATGCTGCTACTGGTGCCGCCGCTGCTGTTCTTGCGGCGGGAGTCCATACATCTACCCAGTGGGCTGTCACAGTCATATAGTCCTGACCCTGCCCTGCTCCACTTGTCCACATGTCCGTGGTTAAGTGGACATTGGGTACAACTGCATTTTTTAGGACACTGGTGAGTCTTTTTCTGACGTCCGTGTACATTCTCGGTATCGCCTGCCTAGAGAAGTGGAACCTAGATGGTATTTGGTAACGGGGGCACACTGCCTCAATAAATTGTCTAGTTCCCTGTGAACTAACGGCGGATACCGGACGCACGTCTAACACCAACATAGTTGTCAAGGCCTCAGTTATCCGCTTTGCAGTAGGATGACTGCTGTGATATTTCATCTTCCTCGCAAAGGACTGTTGAACAGTCAATTGCTTACTGGAAGTAGTACAAGTGGGCTTACGACTTCCCCTCTGGGATGACCATCGACTCCCAGCGGCAACAACAGCAGCGCCAGCAGCAGTAGGCGTTACACGCAAGGATGCATCGGAGGAATCCCAGGCAGGAGAGGACTCGTCAGAATTGCCAGTGACATGGCCTGCAGGACTATTGGCATTCCTGGGGAAGGAGGAAATTGACACTGAGGGAGTTGGTGGGGTGGTTTGCGTGAGCTTGGTTACAAGAGGAAGGGATTTACTGGTCAGTGGACTGCTTCCGCTGTCACCCAAAGTTTTTGAACTTGTCACTGACTTATTATGAATGCGCTGCAGGTGACGTATAAGGGAGGATGTTCCGAGGTGGTTAACGTCCTTACCCCTACTTATTACAGCTTGACAAAGGGAACACACGGCTTGACACCTGTTGTCCGCATTTCTGGTGAAATACCTCCACACCGAAGAGCTGATTTTTTTGGTATTTTCACCTGGCATGTCAACGGCCATATTCCTCCCACGGACAACAGGTGTCTCCCCGGGTGCCTGACTTAAACAAACCACCTCACCATCAGAATCCTCCTGGTCAATTTCCTCCCCAGCGCCAGCAACACCCATATCCTCCTCATCCTGGTGTACTTCAACACTGACATCTTCAATCTGACTATCAGGAACTGGACTGCGGGTGCTCCTTCCAGCACTTGCAGGGGGCGTGCAAATGGTGGAAGGCGCATGCTCTTCACGTCCAGTGTTGGGAAGGTCAGGCATCGCAACCGACACAATTGGACTCTCCTTGTGGATTTGGGATTTCGAAGAATGCACAGTTCTTTGCTGTGCTTTTGCCAGCTTGAGTCTTTTCATTTTTCTAGCGAGAGGCTGAGTGCTTCCATCCTCATGTGAAGCTGAACCACTAGCCATGAACATAGGCCAGGGCCTCAGCCGTTCCTTGCCACTCCGTGTGGTAAATGGCATATTGGCAAGTTTACGCTTCTCCGACGACAATTTTATTTTAGGTTTTGGAGTCCTTTTTTTTCTGATATTTGGTGTTTTGGATTTGACATGCTCTGTACTATGACATTGGGCATCGGCCTTGGCAGACGACGTTGCTGGCATTTCATCGTCTCGGCCATGACTAGTGGCAGCAGCTTCAGCACGAGGTGGAAGTGGATCTTGATCTTTCCCTAATTTTGGAACCTCAACATTTTTGTTCTCCATATTTTAATAGGCACAACTAAAAGGCACCTCAGGTAAACAATGGAGATGGATACTAGTATACAATTATGGACTGCCTGCCGACTGCAGACACAGAGGTAGCCACAGCCGTGAACTACCGTACTGTACTGTGTCTGCAGCTAATATAGACTGGTTGATAAAGAGAAGATGTCTATGTAACTATGTATGTATAAAGAAGACTGAAAAAAATCCACGGTTAGGTGGTATACAATTATGGACGGACTGCCTGCCGAGTGCAGACACAGAGGTAGCCACAGCCGTGAACTACCGTACTGTACTGTGTCTGCAGCTAATATAGACTGGTTGATAAAGAGAAGATGTCTATGTAACTATGTATGTATAAAGAAGAATGAAAAAAATCCACGGTTAGGTGGTATTACAATTATGGACGGACTGCCTGCCGAGTGCAGAGACACAGAGGTAGCCACAGCCGTGAACTACCGTACTGTGTCTGCTGCGACTGGATGATAAATGATATAAAAAATATATATATATCACTACTGCAGCCGGACAGGTATATATTATATATTATATAATGACGGACCTGCTGGACACTGTCTGTCAGCAGAATGAGTTTTATTTTTATAGAATAAAAAAAAAAAAAACACACAAGTGAAGTCACACGACGAGTGTTTAACTTTTTCAGGCAATCACAATATAAGTATACTACTAACTATACTGGTGGTCAGTGTGGTCAGGTCACTGGTCAGTCACACTGGCAGTGGCACTCCTGCAGCAAAAGTGTGCACTGTTTAATTTTAATATAATATGTACTCCTGGCTCCTGCTATAACCTATAACTGGCACTGCAGTGCTCCCCAGTCTCCCCCACAATTATAAGCTGTGTGAGCTGAGCAGTCAGACAGATATATAATATATATAGATGATGCAGCACACTGGCCTGAGCCTGAGCAGTGCACACAGATATGGTATGTGACTGACTGAGTCACTGTGTGTATCGCTTTTTTCAGGCAGAGAACGGATATATTAAATAAACTGCACTGTGTGTCTGGTGGTCACTCACTATATAATATATTATGTACTCCTGGCTCCTGCTATAACCTATAACTGGCACTACAGTAGTGCTCCCCAGTCTCCCCCACAATTATAAGCTGTGTGAGCTGAGCAGTCAGACAGATATATATAATATTATATATAGATAATAGATGATGCAGCACACTGGCCTGAGCCTGAGCAGTGCACACAGATATGGTATGTGACTGACTGAGTCACTGTGTGTATCGCTTTTTTCAGGCAGAGAACGGATATATTAAATAAACTGCACTGTGTGTCTGGTGGTCACTCACTATATAATATATTATGTACTCCTGGCTCCTGCTATAACCTATAACTGGCACTGCAGTAGTGCTCCCCAGTCTCCCCCACAATTATAAGCTGTGTGAGCTGAGCAGTCAGACAGATATATATAATATTATATATAGATAATAGATGATGCAGCACACTGGCCTGAGCCTGAGCAGTGCACACAGATATGGTATGTGACTGACTGAGTCACTGTGTGTATCGCTTTTTTCAGGCAGAGAACGGATATATTAAATAAACTGCACTGTGTGTCTGGTGGTCACTCACTATATAATATATTATGTACTCCTGGCTCCTGCTATAACCTATAACTGGCACTGCAGTAGTGCTCCCCAGTCTCCCCCACAATTATAAGCTGTGTGAGCTGAGCAGTCAGACAGATATATATAATATTATATATAGATAATAGATGATGCAGCACACTGGCCTGAGCCTGAGCAGTGCACACAGATATGGTATGTGACTGAGTCACTGTGTGCTGTGTATCGCTTTTTTCAGGCAGAGAACGGATTATAAAGTAAACTGCACTGTCCTCACTAGTAAACTCTCTCCACTCAGTCTCTACACTTCTACAGTAACAGTACTCCTCCTAGTCAGCTCCAGTAAATCTCTCTCAGTCTCTTATAATCTAAATGGAGAGGACGCCAGCCACGTCCTCTCCCTATCAATCTCAATGCACGTGTGAAAATGGCGGCGACGCGCGGCTCCTTATATAGAATCCGAGTCTCGCGATAGAATCCGAGCCTCGCGATAGAATCCGAGCCTCGCGAGAATCCGACAGCGTCATGATGACGTTCGGGCGCGCTCGGGTTAACCGAGCAAGGCGGGAAGATCCGAGTCTGCTCGGACCCGTGAAAAAAAACATGAAGTTCTGGCGGGTTCGGATTCAGAGAAACCGAACCCGCTCATCTCTAGTATGCATATGGTAACATACGTGTCCTCACTCATTACATCTATCTAACCACCTCAGTGCCTGACGTGTTCTCCATGGTTTATTGTGTGTGCATATGGTAACATATGTGTCCTCACTCATTACATCTATCTAACTTCCTCATTGCCTGACGTGTTCTCCATGGTTTATTGCATGTACATATGGTAACATACGTGTCCTCACTCATTACATCTATCTAACTTCCTCAGTGCCTGACGTGTTCTCCATGGTTTATTGTGTGTGCATATGGTAACATACGTGTCCTCACTCATTACATCTATCTAACCACCTCAGTGCCTGACGTGTTCTCCATGGTTTATTGCATGTACATATGGTAACATACGTGTCCTCACTCATTACATCTATCTAACCACCTCAGTGCCTGACGTGTTCTCCATGGTTTATTGTGTGTGCATATGGTAACATATGTGTCCTCACTCATTACATCTATCTAACTTCCTCATTGCCTGACGTGTTCTCCATGGTTTATTGCATGTACATATGGTAACATACGTGTCCTCACTCATTACATCTATCTAACTTCCTCAGTGCCTGACGTGTTCTCCATGGTTTATTGTGTGTGCATATGGTAACATACGTGTCCTCACTCATTACATCTATCTAACCACCTCAGTGCCTGACGTGTTCTCCATGGTTTATTGCATGTACATATGGTAACATACGTGTCCTCACTCATTACATCTATCTAACCACCTCAGTGCCTGACGTGTTCTCCATGGTTTATTGTGTGTGCATATGGTAACATACATGTCCTCACTCATTACATCTATCTAACTTCCTCAGTGCCTGACGTGTTCTCCATGATTTATTGCGTATGCATATTGTATCATACGTGTCCTCACTCATTACATCTATCTAACTTCCTCAGTGCCTGACGTGTTCTCCATGGTTTATTGTGTGCGCATATGGTAACATACGTGTCCTCACTCATTACATCTATCTAACTTCCTCAGTGCCTGACGTGTTCTCCATGGTTTATTGTGTGTGCATATGGTAACATACGTGTCCTCACTCATTACATCTATCTAACCACCTCAGTGCCTGACGTGTTCTCCATGGTTTATTGTGTGTGCATATGGTAACATACGTGTCCTCACTCATTACATCTATCTAACTTCCTCAGTGCCTGACGTGTTCTCCATGATTTATTGCGTATGCATATGGTAACATACGTGTCCTCACTCATTACATCTATCTAACTTCCTCAGTGCCTGACGTGTTCTCCATGGTTTATTGCATGTACATATGGTAACATACGTGTCCTCACTCATTACATCTATCTAACGTCCTCAGTGCCTGACGTGTTCTCCATGGTTTATTGTGTGTGCATATGGTAACATACGTGTCCTCACTCATTACATCTATCTAACCACCTCAGTGCCTGACGTGTTCTCCATGGTTTATTGTGTGTGCATATGGTAACATACGTGTCCTCACTCATTACATCTATCTAACCACCTCAGTGCCTGACGTGTGGTTTATTGTGTGTGCATATGGTAACATACGTGTCCTCACTCATTACATCTATCTAACTTCCTCAGTGCCTGACGTGTTCTCCATGGTTTATTGCATGTACATATGGTAACATACGTGTCCTCACTCATTACATCTATCTAACGTCCTCAGTGCCTGACGTGTTCTCCATGGTTTATTGTGTGTGCATATGGTAACATACGTGTCCTCACTCATTACATCTATCTAACCACCTCAGTGCCTGACGTGTTCTCCATGGTTTATTGCATGTACATATGGTAATAACATACGTGTCCTCACTCATTACATCTATCTAACCACCTAAGTGCCTGACGTGTTCTCCATGATTTATTGTGTGTACATATGGTAACATACGTGTTCTCACTCATAGGGGTATATTTACTAAAGCTTGGGTTTTTAGAAGTGGAAATGTTTCCCATAGCAACCAATGAGACTCTACTTAACATTTATCTAGCATATTTAGAAGATAATAGCTGGAATCTGATTGGTTATTATCTTTAATATTTATTTATTAGCAGTTTCTTATATAGCAGCATATTCTGTTGCACTTTATAATTAGAACAACAGTAATAGAACAAAACTGGGTAAAAACAGACATAGAGGTAGGAAGGCCCTGCTCGCAAGCTTACACTCTATAGGGAAATAGGCATAGATACACAAGGATAGATGCTACCTATTGCATAATGGTCCATTAGATTGCTAGGTTCTTAATGGGTTGTATGATATGATCACCCCGCAATGTTGGCCAAGGGTCAGGAGGGTATGAGAGTCAAGACAGAGAAGATATGTGATGTTATGTGTACTGTACAGACAGGGCCGGTTCTAAGGTTTGTGGCGCCCCGGGCAAAATATGGGGGGCGTGGCTTCAATTGGGGGCGTGGTCAACGCGCTGAAAGAAAAAATAAAAAGAAATAAAAAGAATACTTACCATCCCCGTTCCTGATCCAGACCCCCTCCGCCGGCGGCGCCGATCTTCTGCTCTCCTCTCTTCGATCTATGGGAGAGACGTTATTACGTCTCTTCCATAGAACAGCATAGACACTAGAGGTCAATTATGACCCCCTAGTGTCTGTGTTACTATGCTGTGCGGTGCGCGATGACGTCATCGCGCATCGCACAGCAAAGGTCCTCTAGACGAAGGGAAACTAGACCGTAGCGTCTAGTTTCCCTTCATGGAGAGGACCTTTGCTGTGCGGTGCGCGATGACGTCATCGCGCACCGCACAACTAAGGTCCTCTCAATGAAGGGAAACTAGACGCTACGCGTCTGGTTCCCTTCAAAGCGGGGGGCACAGCAGGGCACTGCGGGGGGCACAGTGGCGGTTCTTGCCCTGGTGCGGCGCCCTCCGGATGGCGCCGGCGCCCTCCGGAAGGCGGCGCCCCGGGCAAAAGTACCGCTTGCCCGTGGCAAGAACCGCCACTGTGTACAGAGAGGATGTAATTAGATAGGAAGGCATTGAAGGTTATGTGGGTGGGTCTGGAATGTGATACGCTTGCCTGAAGAGGTGAGTTTTCAGGCAACGTTTAAAGGTTTGGAGACTAGAGGAGAGTCTTATTGTGCATGGTAGGGCATTCCACAGAGTGGTTGCAGCCTGATGAAAGTCCTGCAATCGTGAGTGGGGGCGAGTAATGCGTGTGGATGAGAGACGCAGATCTTGTGCAGAGCGGAGAGGTCGGGTTGGGAGATATTATGAGATGAGAGAAGAGATGTACGTTGGTGTAGTTTGGTTAATAGCCTTGTATGTGAGTAACAGTATTTTATATTGAATACGGTAGAATACCGGTAACCAATGGAGGGACTGACAGAGCGGATCTGCAGACGATGAACGTCTAGCGAGGAAGATTAGCCTCGCAGCTGCAGTCAGAATGGATTGTAGTGGTGATAGCCTATGTTTGGGAAGACCGGTCAGGAGACTATTACAATAATCAATGCGGGAGATGAGAGCGTGGATTAGAGTGTTGCTGTGTCATGTGTAAGGTATGGTCGTATTCTGGATGTTTCTTAGATGTATGTAACATGACTGTGAGACAGAGTGAATGTGGGGATAAAGGACAGATCAGAGTCAGGATGACACCTAGGCAGCGAGCTTGTGGGGTAGGGGTGATTGCTGAGTTCTCAGCAGTGATAGAGATATCAGGTTGGAAACTACTATTAGCTGGTGGAAATATAATTAATTCTGTCTTTGAAATATTAAGTTTGAGGTGGCGAGATGTCATCCAGGATGAAATGGCAGAAAGGCATTCAGTGACACGGCCCAATACAGATGGTGATAAATCAGGGGAGGATAGGTAGATTTGAGTATCATCAGCGTACAGATGGTACTGAAATCCGAAATAGCTGATTAGTTTCCCAAGAGATGAGGTATAGATAGAGAAAAGCAGAGGACCTAAGACTGAGCCTTGCGGTACTCCGACTGAGAGAGGTAGAGAAGGAGAGGTGGAATCAGAGAAACGAACACTGAAGGAGCGATTAGATAGGTAGGATGAGAACCAAGAAAGGGCTGTGTCCTGAAGACCTAGGGATTGCAGTGTCTGTATGAGAAGACAGTGGTCACAGTGTCACATGCAGCAGAGAGATCAAGAAGAATAAGTAGTGAGTAAAGGTCCTCATTGCGAGTTGATCGCTCGCTAGCTATTTTTAGCAGCTGTGGAAACGCATAGTCGCCACCCACGGGGGAGTGTATTTTCGCTTTGCAAGTGTGCGATCGCATGTGCAGCCGAGCGGTACAAAAACATTTTGTGCAAAACAATACCAGCCCTGTAGTTACTTATCCTGTGCGAGGTCCCGGTATTGCCGTCCGATACCCGCCCTGCCAACGCCTGGCCACGCCTGCGTTTTCCCTACCACTCCCAGAAAACGGTTAGTTGACACCCATAAACGATTCTCCCTGTCAATCTCCTTGTGATCAGCTGTGCGAATGGATTTGTCGCTAGAACCATTGCACAGCAACGATGCTGTTTGTACCCATACGACGCATGTGCGCATTGCGGTGCATACGCATGCGCAGTTTTGCCATTTTTTTACCTGATCGCTGCGCTGCAAAAATTTGCAGCGAGCAATCAACTCGATCCCCCAATGGCCTTTAGATTTAGCAGTGACCAGATCATTTGCTACCTTAGTCAGTGCTGTCTCTGTGGAGTGTTGGGCACGAAATCCTTACTGAAGTGGGTCCAGTAAGCTGTGTGAGTTAAAAAAGTGTGAGGCAAATCTCTGAAGTAGCTTGGAAAGGCGTGGGAGCTAAGAGATGGGACGGTATTTTGAGAGAGTTTGGGTCACAATTTAGTTTTTTCAGAATGCTTGTACAGAGAAGGAAAGATACCAGTAGAGCGAGAGAGAGAGAGAATACAGATTTTAGTTAAGGCACAGGAGACAGAGCTTTACTAATTTGTAGGGGTAGAAGAGTAGGAGGATGAGAAGAGTGCAGATACTTCATCTTCATTTGTAGGATCAAAGGAAGAGAAGGTGTTAGAGGGTTCAGGCAGGAAATTGAGCAGGTCACTTGCTGTGGAAGAGCATACCATTTCATCTCAGATCTCATCAATCTTGTCCTTGAAATAGGATGCAAGATCTTGCGCACTGACAGTGGCTGGTGGGTTGGGTGAGGGAGGGACAAGAACTGATTTAAATGTATTAAAAAGTCTCTTGGGGTTAGAGGCTTGAGCAGAGATGAGAAATTGGAAATATGTTTGTTTGACAGTGTCCGGAGCATTACGATAAGAGTGGTAGGTAGTCTTAGATGTGGGAAAGTCACTTGAACTATGAGATTTATGCCACTGGCGTTCTAATTTATGTGAGAGTGTCTTGTGTATTTAGAGTGCCACGGTTGACATCTAAGTCTATGTGGAGTGTGATCGGTAGCTAGAGCCACTTTATCAAGTGCTGTTTCTAGAGTTTGGTTAAGGTGTGATACAGCAGTCCCAGGAGAATTGAATGTAGAAATTGGTGAAAGCAGTGGTTGCAGAGAGGTAGATAGTTGTTGAAAATTAATAGCGTTAATATTTCTGCGGGTTAGAGGTGTCCTTGTAGACTTCAGGGACATGAAGTTTGAAGTAATGGAGCAGAGCATGCAGGTGATAAGGTTGTGATCTGAGAGAGGGAAAGGAGTGTTAGTGAGTTCAGAAACAGCATAGTCTGGTGAATACAAGATCAAGGCAGTGGCCCTCCTGATGAGTAGAGGAGACAGTCCATTGGGAGAGGCCGAGAGAGGAGGTTAGAGAGAGGCGTTTGGAGGCATGTACAGATTGTGGACTGTTAATAGAGATATTAAAATTGCCCATAATGATGGTGGAGATGTCAGAAGGTAAAAAGTGAGGGAGCCAAGCAGAAAACTCTTCCAGAAACTTTTTGGAATGCCCAGGTGGCCGATTAGATAGCTGCAACATGCAGAGAGAAAGGGGTGAAAATTCTAATAGAATGTACTTAAAATGATGTAAATGTGAGTGAAGGAACAGGTGATAAAACTGTATGTGTGTGTAAGATTTGGACAGTAATATTCCAACCCCACCTCCTTTACAGGTTACCAGGCCTGTGTGTGTGTGTGTGTGTGTGTGTGTGTGTGTGTGTGTGTGTGTGTGTGTGTGTGTGAAGTGGAGGCCACCATGTGACAGTGCTGCAGGGGAGGCAGTGTCTGATTGTGTGAGCCTTGTTTCTGTTATAGCCAGCATATTGAATTTTTTTGCAATGAATAGATGTTAATTTGTTGCAAACTGAGCGTGCATTCCATAAAGCACATTTTAGTGACTTGGAGGGAGATGGGAGACATGTGATGTTGATAAGGTTTGTTGGTTTTATATTCCGTTGTGAATCAGCTGAATGTAAGCGTGGTATGTGGATGGGACCTAGATTTGAGGATATGTCACCAGCTAGTAGAAGCAGAAGAAGAGAGAGATAGGTATAGCTGTGGGAGGTGTGTGATAGGTTCTTATGGTGACAGGTTGATCATGTGATAGTTAGTGTACATGGATAGGTTAAAAGGTCATGAGTGTTAATAAGAGGGGAGAGGATTAATGAGGCTGCAGTGTGCACGGAGCGATGAATAGTGAAGGAATAGTGAAGGACGGTGTCATTTTATAGAGGATACCATGAAGTGCTATTAGGAGAAACAGTTTGTGGTACATGGTGTATCTTAGTTGCTATGGGCAACATCTTCACTTCTATAAACCCACACTTTAGTAAATATACTCCTTAGCATCTTATCAACCACCTTAGTGTATCATGTACTCCATGGTTTTATTGTGTGTGTGTATGTGGTAACATGCGTGTCCTCACTCATAACTTCCTCCCGACCACCTTCCTGTCTCTTGTGCTGTTATTGTGTGTATGTGGTAACATGCGTGTCCTTACTCATAACTTCCTCCCGACCACCTTGCTGTCTCTTGTGCTGTTATTGTGTGTGTATGTGGTTACATACGTGTCCTCACTCATAACTTCCTCCTGACCACCTTGCTGTCTCTTGTGCTGTTATTGTGTGTGTATGTGGTAACATACGTGTCCTCACTCCTATCTTCCTCCCGACCACCTTGCTGTCTCTTGTGCTGTTATTGTGTGTATGTGGTAACATACGTGTCCTCACTCATAACTTCCTCCCGACCACCTTGCTGTCTCTTGTGCTGTCATTGTGTGTATGTGGTAACATACGTGTCCTCACTCCTATCTTCCTCCCGACCGCCTTGCTGTCTCTTGTGCTGTTATTGTGTGTATGTGGTAACATACGTGTCCTCACTCATAACTTCCTCCTGACCACCTTGCTGTCTCTTGTGCTGTTATTGTGTGTATGTGGTAACATGCGTGTCCTTACTCATAACTTCCTCCCGACCACCTTGCTGTCTCTTGTGCTGTTATTGTGTGTGTATGTGGTAACATACGTGTCCTCACTCCTATCTTCCTCCCGACCACCTTGCTGTCTCTTGTGCTGTTATTGTGTGTATGTGATAACATACGTGTCCTCATTCATAACTTCCTCCCGACCACCTTGCTGTCTCTTGTGCTGTTATTGTGTGTATGTGGTAACATACGTGTCCTCACTCATAACTTCCTCCCGACCACCTTGCTGTCTCTTGTGCTGTTATTGTGTGTATGTGGTAACATACGTGTCCTCACTCATAACTTCCTCCCGACCACCTTGCTGTCTCTTGTGCTGTCGTTATGTGTATGTGGTAACATACGTGTCCTCACTCCTGTCTTCCTCCCGACCACCTTGCTGTCTCTT
Source organism: Pseudophryne corroboree (assembly GCF_028390025.1). NCBI lineage: Eukaryota > Metazoa > Chordata > Amphibia > Anura > Myobatrachidae > Pseudophryne > Pseudophryne corroboree. The sequence continues at coordinate 67,078 of NW_026968430.1, forward strand.
GTGCTGTTATTGTGTGTGTATGTGGTAACATGCGTGTCCTCACTCATAACTTCGTCCCGACCACCTTCCTGTATCTTGTGCTGTTATTGTGTGTGTATGTGGTAACATGCGTGTCCTTACTCATAACTTCCTCCCGACCACCTTGCTGTCTCTTGTGCTGTTATTGTGTGTGTATGTGGTTACATACGTGTCCTCACTCATAACTTCCTCCCGACCACCTTGCTGTCTCTTGTGCTGTTATTGTGTGTATGTGGTAACATACGTGTCCTCACTCCTATCTTCCTCCCGACCACCTTGCTGTCTCTTGTGCTCTTATTGTGTGTATGTAGTAACATGCGTGTCCTCATTCATAACTTCCTCCCGACCACCTTGCTGTCTCTTGTGCTGTTATTGTGTGTATATGTGGTAACATACGTGTCCTCACTCCTATCTTCCTCCCGACCACCTTCCTGTCTCTTGTGCTGTTATTGTGTGTATGTGGTAACATACGTGTCCTCACTCCTATCTTCCTCCCGACCACCTTGCTGTCTCTTGTGCTGTTATTGTGTGTATGTGGTAACATGCGTGTCCTCACTCATACCTTCCTCCTGACCACCTTGCTGTCTCTTGTGCTGTTATTGTGTGTATGTGGTAACATACGTGTCCTCACTCTTAACTTCCTCCAGACTACCTTGCTGTCTCTTGTGCTGTTATTGTGTGTATGTGGTAACATGCGTGTCCTCACTCATACCTTCCTCCTGACCACCTTGCTGTCTCTTGTGCTGTTATTGTGTGTATGTGGTAACATACGTGTCCTCACTCTTAACTTCCTCCAGACCACCTAGCTGTCTCTTGTGCTATTATTGTGTGTATGTGGTAACATACGTGTCCTCACTCATAACTTCCTCCCGACCACCTTGCTGTCTCTTGTGCTGTTATTGTGTGTATGTGGTAACATACGTGTCCTCACTCCTATCTTCTTCCCGACCACCTTGCTGTCTCTTGTGCTGTTATTGTGTGTATGTGGTAACATGCGTGTCCTTACTCATAACTTCCTCCCGACCACCTTGCTCTCTCTTGTGCTGTTATTGTGTGTATGTGGTAACATACGTGTCCTCACTCCTATCTTCCTCCCGACCGCCTTGCTGTCTCTTGTGCTGTTATTGTGTGTATGTGGTAACATGCGTGTCCTCACTCATAACTTCCTCCCGACCACCTTGCTGTCTCTTGTGCTGTTATTGTGTGTATGTGGTAACATGCGTGTCCTTACTCATAACTTCCTCCCGACCACCTTGCTGTCTCTTGTGCTGTTACTGTGTGTGTATGTGGTTACATACGTGTCCTCACTCATAACTTCCTCCCGACCACCTTGCTGTCTCTTGTGCTGTTATTGTGTGTATGTGGTAACATACGTGTCCTCACTCCTATCTTCCTCCCGACCACCTTGCTGTCTCTTGTGCTGTTATTGTGTGTATGTGGTAACATGCGTGTCCTCACTCATACCTTCCTCCTGACCACCTTGCTGTCTCTTGTGCTGTTATTGTGTGTATGTGGTAACATACGTGTCCTCACTCTTAACTTCCTCCAGACCACCTTGCTGTCTCTTGTGCTGTTATTGTGTGTATGTGGTAACATGTGTGTCCTCACTCATACCTTCCTCCTGACCACCTTGCTGTCTCTTGTGCTGTTATTGTGTGTATGTGGTAACATACGTGTCCTCACTCTTAACTTCCTCCAGACCACCTTGCTGTCTCTTGTGCTGTTATTGTGTGTATGTGGTAACATACGTGTCCTCACTCATAACTTCCTCCCGACCACCTTGCTGTCTCTTGTGCTGTTATTGTGTGTATGTGGTAACATACGTGTCCTCACTCCTATCTTCCTCCCGACCGCCTTGCTGTCTCTTGTGCTGTTATTGTGTGTATGTGGTAACATGCGTGTCCTCACTCATAACTTCCTCCCGACCACCTTGCTGTCTCTTGTGCTGTTATTGTGTGTATGTGGTAACATGCGTGTCCTTACTCATAACTTCCTCCCGACCACCTTGCTCTCTCTTGTGCTGTTATTGTGTGTATGTGGTAACATACGTGTCCTCACTCCTATCTTCCTCCCGACCGCCTTGCTGTCTCTTGTGCTGTTATTGTGTGTATGTGGTAACATGCGTGTCCTCACTCATAACTTCCTCCCGACCACCTTGCTGTCTCTTGTGCTGTTATTGTGTGTATGTGGTAACATGCGTGTCCTTACTCATAACTTCCTCCCGACCACCTTGCTGTCTCTTGTGCTGTTATTGTGTGTGTATGTGGTTACATACGTGTCCTCACTCATAACTTCCTCCCGACCACCTTGCTGTCTCTTGTGCTGTTATTGTGTGTATGTGGTAACATACGTGTCCTCACTCCTATCTTCCTCCCGACCACCTTGCTGTCTCTTGTGCTGTCGTTATGTGTATGTGGTAACATACGTGTCCTCACTCCTATCCTCCTCCCGACCACCTTGCTGTCTCTTGTGCTCTTATTGTGTGTATGTAGTAACATGCGTGTCCTCATTCATAACTTCCTCCCGACCACCTTGCTGTCTCTTGTGCTGTTATTGTGTGTATATGTGGTAACATACGTGTCCTCACTCCTATCTTCCTCCCGACCACCTTCCTGTCTCTTGTGCTGTTATTGTGTGTATGTGGTAACATACGTGTCCTCACTCCTATCTTCCTCCCGACCACCTTGCTGTCTCTTGTGCTGTTATTGTGTGTATGTGGTAACATGCGTGCCCTCACTCATACCTTCCTCCTGACCACCTTGCTGTCTCTTGTGCTGTTATTGTGTGTATGTGGTAACATACGTGTCCTCACTCTTAACTTCCTCCAGACCACCTTGCTGTCTCTTGTGCTGTTATTGTGTGTATGTGGTAACATACGTGTCCTCACTCATAACTTCCTCCCGACCACCTTGCTGTCTCTTGTGCTGTTATTGTGTGTATGTGGTAACATACGTGTCCTCACTCCTATCTTCTTCCCGACCACCTTGCTGTCTCTTGTGCTGTCATTGTGTGTATGTGGTAACATACGTGTCCTCACTCCTATCTTCCTCCCGACCGCCTTGCTGTCTCTTGTGCTGTTATTGTGTGTATGTGGTAACATGCGTGTCCTCACTCATAACTTCCTCCCGACCACCTTGCTGTCTCTTGTGCTGTTATTGTGTGTATGTGGTAACATGCGTGTCCTTACTCATAACTTCCTCCCGACCACCTTGCTCTCTCTTGTGCTGTTATTGTGTGTATGTGGTAACATACGTGTCCTCACTCATAACTTCCTCCCGACCACCTTGCTGTCTCTTGTGCTGTCATTGTGTGTATGTGGTAACATACGTGTCCTCACTCCTATCTTCCTCCCGACCGCCTTGCTGTCTCTTGTGCTGTTATTGTGTGTATGTGGTAACATACGTGTCCTCACTCATAACTTCCTCCTGACCACCTTGCTGTCTCTTGTGCTGTTATTGTGTGTATGTGGTAACATGCGTGTCCTTACTCATAACTTCCTCCCGACCACCTTGCTGTCTCTTGTGCTGTTATTGTGTGTGTATGTGGTAACATACGTGTCCTCACTCCTATCTTCCTCCCGACCACCTTGCTGTCTCTTGTGCTGTTATTGTGTGTATGTGATAACATACGTGTCCTCATTCATAACTTCCTCCCGACCACCTTGCTGTCTCTTGTGCTGTTATTGTGTGTATGTGGTAACATACGTGTCCTCACTCATAACTTCCTCCCGACCACCTTGCTGTCTCTTGTGCTGTTATTGTGTGTATGTGGTAACATACGTGTCCTCACTCATAACTTCCTCCCGACCACCTTGCTGTCTCTTGTGCTGTCGTTATGTGTATGTGGTAACATACGTGTCCTCACTCCTGTCTTCCTCCCGACCACCTTGCTGTCTCTTGTGCTGTTATTGTGTGTATGTGGTAACATGCGTGTCCTCACTCCTATCTTCCTCCCGACCACCTTGCTGTCTCTTGTGCTGTTATTGTGTGTGTATGTGGTAACATGCGTGTCCTCACTCATAACTTCGTCCCGACCACCTTCCTGTATCTTGTGCTGTTATTGTGTGTGTATGTGGTAACATGCGTGTCCTTACTCATAACTTCCTCCCGACCACCTTGCTGTCTCTTGTGCTGTTATTGTGTGTGTATGTGGTTACATACGTGTCCTCACTCATAACTTCCTCCCGACCACCTTGCTGTCTCTTGTGCTGTTATTGTGTGTATGTGGTAACATACGTGTCCTCACTCCTATCTTCCTCCCGACCACCTTGCTGTCTCTTGTGCTCTTATTGTGTGTATGTAGTAACATGCGTGTCCTCATTCATAACTTCCTCCCGACCACCTTGCTGTCTCTTGTGCTGTTATTGTGTGTATATGTGGTAACATACGTGTCCTCACTCCTATCTTCCTCCCGACCACCTTCCTGTCTCTTGTGCTGTTATTGTGTGTATGTGGTAACATACGTGTCCTCACTCCTATCTTCCTCCCGACCACCTTGCTGTCTCTTGTGCTGTTATTGTGTGTATGTGGTAACATGCGTGTCCTCACTCATACCTTCCTCCTGACCACCTTGCTGTCTCTTGTGCTGTTATTGTGTGTATGTGGTAACATACGTGTCCTCACTCTTAACTTCCTCCAGACTACCTTGCTGTCTCTTGTGCTGTTATTGTGTGTATGTGGTAACATGCGTGTCCTCACTCATACCTTCCTCCTGACCACCTTGCTGTCTCTTGTGCTGTTATTGTGTGTATGTGGTAACATACGTGTCCTCACTCTTAACTTCCTCCAGACCACCTAGCTGTCTCTTGTGCTATTATTGTGTGTATGTGGTAACATACGTGTCCTCACTCATAACTTCCTCCCGACCACCTTGCTGTCTCTTGTGCTGTTATTGTGTGTATGTGGTAACATACGTGTCCTCACTCCTATCTTCTTCCCGACCACCTTGCTGTCTCTTGTGCTGTTATTGTGTGTATGTGGTAACATGCGTGTCCTTACTCATAACTTCCTCCCGACCACCTTGCTCTCTCTTGTGCTGTTATTGTGTGTATGTGGTAACATACGTGTCCTCACTCCTATCTTCCTCCCGACCGCCTTGCTGTCTCTTGTGCTGTTATTGTGTGTATGTGGTAACATGCGTGTCCTCACTCATAACTTCCTCCCGACCACCTTGCTGTCTCTTGTGCTGTTATTGTGTGTATGTGGTAACATGCGTGTCCTTACTCATAACTTCCTCCCGACCACCTTGCTGTCTCTTGTGCTGTTACTGTGTGTGTATGTGGTTACATACGTGTCCTCACTCATAACTTCCTCCCGACCACCTTGCTGTCTCTTGTGCTGTTATTGTGTGTATGTGGTAACATACGTGTCCTCACTCCTATCTTCCTCCCGACCACCTTGCTGTCTCTTGTGCTGTTATTGTGTGTATGTGGTAACATGCGTGTCCTCACTCATACCTTCCTCCTGACCACCTTGCTGTCTCTTGTGCTGTTATTGTGTGTATGTGGTAACATACGTGTCCTCACTCTTAACTTCCTCCAGACCACCTTGCTGTCTCTTGTGCTGTTATTGTGTGTATGTGGTAACATGTGTGTCCTCACTCATACCTTCCTCCTGACCACCTTGCTGTCTCTTGTGCTGTTATTGTGTGTATGTGGTAACATACGTGTCCTCATTCATAACTTCCTCCCGACCACCTTGCTGTCTCTTGTGCTGTTATTGTGTGTATGTGGTAACATACGTGTCCTCACTCATAACTTCCTCCCGACCACCTTGCTGTCTCTTGTGCTGTTATTGTGTGTATGTGGTAACATACGTGTCCTCACTCATAACTTCCTCCCGACCACCTTGCTGTCTCTTGTGCTGTCGTTATGTGTATGTGGTAACATACGTGTCCTCACTCCTGTCTTCCTCCCGACCACCTTGCTGTCTCTTGTGCTGTTATTGTGTGTATGTGGTAACATGCGTGTCCTCACTCCTATCTTCCTCCCGACCACCTTGCTGTCTCTTGTGCTGTTATTGTGTGTGTATGTGGTAACATGCGTGTCCTCACTCATAACTTCGTCCCGACCACCTTCCTGTATCTTGTGCTGTTATTGTGTGTGTATGTGGTAACATGCGTGTCCTTACTCATAACTTCCTCCCGACCACCTTGCTGTCTCTTGTGCTGTTATTGTGTGTGTATGTGGTTACATACGTGTCCTCACTCATAACTTCCTCCCGACCACCTTGCTGTCTCTTGTGCTGTTATTGTGTGTATGTGGTAACATACGTGTCCTCACTCCTATCTTCCTCCCGACCACCTTGCTGTCTCTTGTGCTCTTATTGTGTGTATGTAGTAACATGCGTGTCCTCATTCATAACTTCCTCCCGACCACCTTGCTGTCTCTTGTGCTGTTATTGTGTGTATATGTGGTAACATACGTGTCCTCACTCCTATCTTCCTCCCGACCACCTTCCTGTCTCTTGTGCTGTTATTGTGTGTATGTGGTAACATACGTGTCCTCACTCCTATCTTCCTCCCGACCACCTTGCTGTCTCTTGTGCTGTTATTGTGTGTATGTGGTAACATGCGTGTCCTCACTCATACCTTCCTCCTGACCACCTTGCTGTCTCTTGTGCTGTTATTGTGTGTATGTGGTAACATACGTGTCCTCACTCTTAACTTCCTCCAGACTACCTTGCTGTCTCTTGTGCTGTTATTGTGTGTATGTGGTAACATGCGTGTCCTCACTCATACCTTCCTCCTGACCACCTTGCTGTCTCTTGTGCTGTTATTGTGTGTATGTGGTAACATACGTGTCCTCACTCTTAACTTCCTCCAGACCACCTAGCTGTCTCTTGTGCTATTATTGTGTGTATGTGGTAACATACGTGTCCTCACTCATAACTTCCTCCCGACCACCTTGCTGTCTCTTGTGCTGTTATTGTGTGTATGTGGTAACATACGTGTCCTCACTCCTATCTTCTTCCCGACCACCTTGCTGTCTCTTGTGCTGTTATTGTGTGTATGTGGTAACATGCGTGTCCTTACTCATAACTTCCTCCCGACCACCTTGCTCTCTCTTGTGCTGTTATTGTGTGTATGTGGTAACATACGTGTCCTCACTCCTATCTTCCTCCCGACCGCCTTGCTGTCTCTTGTGCTGTTATTGTGTGTATGTGGTAACATGCGTGTCCTCACTCATAACTTCCTCCCGACCACCTTGCTGTCTCTTGTGCTGTTATTGTGTGTATGTGGTAACATGCGTGTCCTTACTCATAACTTCCTCCCGACCACCTTGCTGTCTCTTGTGCTGTTACTGTGTGTGTATGTGGTTACATACGTGTCCTCACTCATAACTTCCTCCCGACCACCTTGCTGTCTCTTGTGCTGTTATTGTGTGTATGTGGTAACATACGTGTCCTCACTCCTATCTTCCTCCCGACCACCTTGCTGTCTCTTGTGCTGTTATTGTGTGTATGTGGTAACATGCGTGTCCTCACTCATACCTTCCTCCTGACCACCTTGCTGTCTCTTGTGCTGTTATTGTGTGTATGTGGTAACATACGTGTCCTCACTCTTAACTTCCTCCAGACCACCTTGCTGTCTCTTGTGCTGTTATTGTGTGTATGTGGTAACATGTGTGTCCTCACTCATACCTTCCTCCTGACCACCTTGCTGTCTCTTGTGCTGTTATTGTGTGTATGTGGTAACATACGTGTCCTCACTCTTAACTTCCTCCAGACCACCTTGCTGTCTCTTGTGCTGTTATTGTGTGTATGTGGTAACATACGTGTCCTCACTCATAACTTCCTCCCGACCACCTTGCTGTCTCTTGTGCTGTTATTGTGTGTATGTGGTAACATACGTGTCCTCACTCCTATCTTCCTCCCGACCGCCTTGCTGTCTCTTGTGCTGTTATTGTGTGTATGTGGTAACATGCGTGTCCTCACTCATAACTTCCTCCCGACCACCTTGCTGTCTCTTGTGCTGTTATTGTGTGTATGTGGTAACATGCGTGTCCTTACTCATAACTTCCTCCCGACCACCTTGCTCTCTCTTGTGCTGTTATTGTGTGTATGTGGTAACATACGTGTCCTCACTCCTATCTTCCTCCCGACCGCCTTGCTGTCTCTTGTGCTGTTATTGTGTGTATGTGGTAACATGCGTGTCCTCACTCATAACTTCCTCCCGACCACCTTGCTGTCTCTTGTGCTGTTATTGTGTGTATGTGGTAACATGCGTGTCCTTACTCATAACTTCCTCCCGACCACCTTGCTGTCTCTTGTGCTGTTATTGTGTGTGTATGTGGTTACATACGTGTCCTCACTCATAACTTCCTCCCGACCACCTTGCTGTCTCTTGTGCTGTTATTGTGTGTATGTGGTAACATACGTGTCCTCACTCCTATCTTCCTCCCGACCACCTTGCTGTCTCTTGTGCTGTCGTTATGTGTATGTGGTAACATACGTGTCCTCACTCCTATCCTCCTCCCGACCACCTTGCTGTCTCTTGTGCTCTTATTGTGTGTATGTAGTAACATGCGTGTCCTCATTCATAACTTCCTCCCGACCACCTTGCTGTCTCTTGTGCTGTTATTGTGTGTATATGTGGTAACATACGTGTCCTCACTCCTATCTTCCTCCCGACCACCTTCCTGTCTCTTGTGCTGTTATTGTGTGTATGTGGTAACATACGTGTCCTCACTCCTATCTTCCTCCCGACCACCTTGCTGTCTCTTGTGCTGTTATTGTGTGTATGTGGTAACATGCGTGCCCTCACTCATACCTTCCTCCTGACCACCTTGCTGTCTCTTGTGCTGTTATTGTGTGTATGTGGTAACATACGTGTCCTCACTCTTAACTTCCTCCAGACCACCTTGCTGTCTCTTGTGCTGTTATTGTGTGTATGTGGTAACATACGTGTCCTCACTCATAACTTCCTCCCGACCACCTTGCTGTCTCTTGTGCTGTTATTGTGTGTATGTGGTAACATACGTGTCCTCACTCCTATCTTCTTCCCGACCACCTTGCTGTCTCTTGTGCTGTCATTGTGTGTATGTGGTAACATACGTGTCCTCACTCCTATCTTCCTCCCGACCGCCTTGCTGTCTCTTGTGCTGTTATTGTGTGTATGTGGTAACATGCGTGTCCTCACTCATAACTTCCTCCCGACCACCTTGCTGTCTCTTGTGCTGTTATTGTGTGTATGTGGTAACATGCGTGTCCTTACTCATAACTTCCTCCCGACCACCTTGCTCTCTCTTGTGCTGTTATTGTGTGTATGTGGTAACATACGTGTCCTCACTCCTATCTTCCTCCCGACCGCCTTGCTGTCTCTTGTGCTGTTATTGTGTGTATGTGGTAACATGCGTGTCCTCACTCATAACTTCCTCCCGACCACCTTGCTGTCTCTTGTGCTGTTATTGTGTGTGTATGTGGTTACATACGTGTCCTCACTCATAACTTCCTCCCGACCACCTTGCTGTCTCTTGTGCTGTTATTGTGTGTATGTGGTAACATAAGTGTCCTCACTCCTATCTTCCTCCCGACCACCTTGCTGTCTCTTGTGCTGTCGTTATGTGTATGTGGTAACATACGTGTCCTCACTCCTATCTTCCTCCCGACCACCTTGCTGTCTCTTGTGCTCTTATTGTGTGTATGTGGTAACATGCGTGTCCTCATTCATAACTTCCTCCCGACCACCTTGCTGTCTCTTGTGCTGTTATTGTGTGTATATGTGGTAACATACGTGTCCTCACTCCTATCTTCCTCCCGACCACCTTCCTGTCTCTTGTGCTGTTATTGTGTGTATGTGGTAACATACGTGTCCTCACTCCTATCTTCCTCCCGACCACCTTGCTGTCTCTTGTGCTGTTATTGTGTGTATGTGGTAACATGCGTGTCCTCACTCATACCTTCCTCCTGACCACCTTGCTGTCTCTTTTGCTGTTATTGTGTGTATGTGGTAACATACGTGTCCTCACTCTTAACTTCCTCCAGACCACCTTGCTGTCTCTTGTGCTGTTATTGTGTGTATGTGGTAACATGCGTGTCCTCACTCATACCTTCCTCCTGACCACCTTGCTGTCTCTTGTGCTGTTATTGTGTGTATGTGGTAACATACGTGTCCTCACTCTTAACTTCCTCCAGACCACCTTGCTGTCTCTTGTGCTGTTATTGTGTGTATGTGGTAACATGCGTGTCCTCACTAATACCTTCCTCCTGACCACCTTGCTGTCTCTTGTCCTGTCATTGTGTGTATGTGGTAACATACGTGTCCTCACTCCTATCTTCCTCCCGACCACCTTGCTGTCTCTTGTGCTGTTATTGTGTGTATGTGGTAACATACGTGTCCTCACTCATAACTTCCTCCCAACCACCTTCCTGTCTCTTGTGCTGTTATTGTGTGTATGTGGTAACATACGTGTCCTCACTCATAACTTCCTCCCGACCACCTTGCTGTCTCTTGTGCTGTTATTGTGTGTTTGTGGTAACATACGTGTCCTCACTCCTATCTTGCTCCCGACCACCTTGCTGTCTCTTGTGCTGTTATTGTTTGTATGTGGTAACATACGTGTCCTTACTCATAACTTCCTCCCGACCACCTTGCTGTCTCTTGTGCTGTTATTGTGTGTGTATGTGGTTACATACGTGTCCTCACTCATAACTTCCTCCCGACCACCTTGCTGTCTCTTGTGCTGTTATTGTGTGTATGTGGTAACATACGTGTCCTCACTCCTATCTTCCTCCCGACCACCTTGCTGTCTCTTGTGCTGTCGTTATGTGTATGTGGTAACATACGTGTCCTCACTCCTATCTTCCTCCCGACCACCTTGCTGTCTTTTGTGCTGTCGTTATGTGTATGTGGTAACATACGTGTCCTCACTCCTATCTTCCTCCCGACCACCTTGCTGTCTCTTGTGCTCTTATTGTGTGTATGTAGTAACATGCGTGTCCTCATTCATAACTTCCTCCCGACCACCTTGCTGTCTCTTGTGCTGTTATTGTGTGTATATGTGGTAACATACGTGTCCTCACTCCTATCTTCCTCCCGACCACCTTCCTGTCTCTTGTGCTGTTATTGTGTGTATGTGGTAACATACGTGTCCTCACTCCTATCTTCCTCCCGACCACCTTGCTGTCTCTTGTGCTGTTATTGTGTGTATGTGGTAACATGCGTGTCCTCACTCATACCTTCCTCCTGACCACCTTGCTGTCTCTTGTGCTGTTATTGTGTGTATGTGGTAACATACGTGTCCTCACTCTTAACTTCCTCCAGACTACCTTGCTGTCTCTTGTGCTGTTATTGTGTGTATGTGGTAACATGCGTGTCCTCACTCATACCTTCCTCCTGACCACCTTGCTGTCTCTTGTGCTGTTATTGTGTGTATGTGGTAACATACGTGTCCTCACTCTTAACTTCCTCCAGACCACCTAGCTGTCTCTTGTGCTATTATTGTGTGTATGTGGTAACATACGTGTCCTCACTCATAACTTCCTCCCGACCACCTTGCTGTCTCTTGTGCTGTTATTGTGTGTATGTGGTAACATACGTGTCCTCACTCCTATCTTCTTCCCGACCACCTTGCTGTCTCTTGTGCTGTTATTGTGTGTATGTGGTAACATGCGTGTCCTTACTCATAACTTCCTCCCGACCACCTTGCTCTCTCTTGTGCTGTTATTGTGTGTATGTGGTAACATACGTGTCCTCACTCCTATCTTCCTCCCGACCGCCTTGCTGTCTCTTGTGCTGTTATTGTGTGTATGTGGTAACATGCGTGTCCTCACTCATAACTTCCTCCCGACCACCTTGCTGTCTCTTGTGCTGTTATTGTGTGTATGTGGTAACATGCGTGTCCTTACTCATAACTTCCTCCCGACCACCTTGCTGTCTCTTGTGCTGTTACTGTGTGTGTATGTGGTTACATACGTGTCCTCACTCATAACTTCCTCCCGACCACCTTGCTGTCTCTTGTGCTGTTATTGTGTGTATGTGGTAACATACGTGTCCTCACTCCTATCTTCCTCCCGACCACCTTGCTGTCTCTTGTGCTGTCGTTATGTGTATGTGGTAACATACGTGTCCTCACTCCTATCTTCCTCCCGACCACCTTGCTGTCTCTTGTGCTCTTATTGTGTGTATGTAGTAACATGCGTGTCCTAATTCATAACTTCCTCCCACCTTGCTGTCTCTTGTGCTGTTATTGTGTGTATATGTGGTAACATACGTGTCCTCACTCCTATCTTCCTCCCGACCACCTTCCTGTCTCTTGTGCTGTTATTGTGTGTATGTGGTAACATACGTGTCCTCACTCCTATCTTCCTCCCGACCACCTTGCTGTCTCTTGTGCTGTTATTGTGTGTATGTGGTAACATGCGTGTCCTCACTCATACCTTCCTCCTGACCACCTTGCTGTCTCTTGTGCTGTTATTGTGTGTATGTGGTAACATACGTGTCCTCACTCTTAACTTCCTCCAGACCACCTTGCTGTCTCTTGTGCTGTTATTGTGTGTATGTGGTAACATGCGTGTCCTCACTCATACCTTCCTCCTGACCACCTTGCTGTCTCTTGTGCTGTTATTGTGTGTATGTGGTAACATACGTGTCCTCACTCTTAACTTCCTCCAGACCACCTTGCTGTCTCTTGTGCTGTTATTGTGTGTATGTGGTAACATACGTGTCCTCACTCATAACTTCCTCCCGACCACCTTGCTGTCTCTTGTGCTGTTATTGTGTGTATGTGGTAACATACGTGTCCTCACTCCTATCTTCCTCCCGACCGCCTTGCTGTCTCTTGTGCTGTTATTGTGTGTATGTGGTAACATGCGTGTCCTCACTCATAACTTCCTCCCGACCACCTTGCTGTCTCTTGTGCTGTCATTGTGTGTATGTGGTAACATGCGTGTCCTTACTCATAACTTCCTCCCGACCACCTTGCTCTCTCTTGTGCTGTTATTGTGTGTATGTGGTAACATACGTGTCCTCACTCCTATCTTCCTCCCGACCGCCTTGCTGTCTCTTGTGCTGTTATTGTGTGTATGTGGTAACATGCGTGTCCTCACTCATAACTTCCTCCCGACCACCTTGCTGTCTCTTGTGCTGTTATTGTGTGTGTATGTGGTTACATACGTGTCCTCACTCATAACTTCCTCCCGACCACCTTGCTGTCTCTTGTGCTGTTATTGTGTGTATGTGGTAACATACGTGTCCTCACTCCTATCTTCCTCCCGACCACCTTGCTGTCTCTTGTGCTGTCGTTATGTGTATGTGGTAACATACGTGTCCTCACTCCTATCCTCCTCCCGACCACCTTGCTGTCTCTTGTGCTCTTATTGTGTGTATGTAGTAACATGCGTGTCCTCATTCATAACTTCCTCCCGACCACCTTGCTGTCTCTTGTGCTGTTATTGTGTGTATATGTGGTAACATACGTGTCCTCACTCCTATCTTCCTCCCGACCACCTTCCTGTCTCTTGTGCTGTTATTGTGTGTATGTGGTAACATACGTGTCCTCACTCCTATCTTCCTCCCGACCACCTTGCTGTCTCTTGTGCTGTTATTGTGTGTATGTGGTAACATGCGTGTCCTCACTCATACCTTCCTCCTGACCACCTTGCTGTCTCTTGTGCTGTTATTGTGTGTATGTGGTAACATACGTGTCCTCACTCTTAACTTCCTCCAGACCACCTTGCTGTCTCTTGTGCTGTTATTGTGTGTATGTGGTAACATGCGTGCCCTCACTCATACCTTCCTCCTGACCACCTTGCTGTCTCTTGTGCTGTTATTGTGTGTATGTGGTAACATACGTGTCCTCACTCTTAACTTCCTCCAGACCACCTTGCTGTCTCTTGTGCTGTTATTGTGTGTATGTGGTAACATACGTGTCCTCACTCATAACTTCCTCCCGACCACCTTGCTGTCTCTTGTGCTGTTATTGTGTGTATGTGGTAACATACGTGTCCTCACTCCTATCTTCTTCCCGACCACCTTGCTGTCTCTTGTGCTGTCATTGTGTGTATGTGGTAACATACGTGTCCTCACTCCTATCTTCCTCCCGACCGCCTTGCTGTCTCTTGTGCTGTTATTGTGTGTATGTGGTAACATGCGTGTCCTCACTCATAACTTCCTCCCGACCACCTTGCTGTCTCTTGTGCTGTTATTGTGTGTATGTGGTAACATGCGTGTCCTTACTCATAACTTCCTCCCGACCACCTTGCTCTCTCTTGTGCTGTTATTGTGTGTATGTGGTAACATACGTGTCCTCACTCCTATCTTCCTCCCGACCACCTTGCTGTCTCTTGTGCTGTTATTGTGTGTATGTGGTAACATACGTGTCCTCACTCCTATCTTCCTCCCGACCGCCTTGCTGTCTCTTGTGCTGTTATTGTGTGATTGTGGTAACATGCGTGTCCTCACTCATAACTTCCTCCCGACCACCTTGCTGTCTCTTGTGCTGTTATTGTGTGTGTATGTGGTTACATACGTGTCCTCACTCATAACTTCCTCCCGACCACCTTGCTGTCTCTTGTGCTGTTATTGTGTGTATGTGGTAACATAAGTGTCCTCACTCCTATCTTCCTCCCGACCACCTTGCTGTCTCTTGTGCTGTCGTTATGTGTATGTGGTAACATACGTGTCCTCACTCCTATCTTCCTCCCGACCACCTTGCTGTCTCTTGTGCTCTTATTGTGTGTATGTGGTAACATGCGTGTCCTCATTCATAACTTCCTCCCGACCACCTTGCTGTCTCTTGTGCTGTTATTGTGTGTATATGTGGTAACATACGTGTCCTCACTCCTATCTTCCTCCCGACCACCTTCCTGTCTCTTGTGCTGTTATTGTGTGTATGTGGTAACATACGTGTCCTCACTCCTATCTTCCTCCCGACCACCTTGCTGTCTCTTGTGCTGTTATTGTGTGTATGTGGTAACATGCGTGTCCTCACTCATACCTTCCTCCTGACCACCTTGCTGTCTCTTTTGCTGTTATTGTGTGTATGTGGTAACATACGTGTCCTCACTCTTAACTTCCTCCAGACCACCTTGCTGTCTCTTGTGCTGTTATTGTGTGTATGTGGTAACATGCGTGTCCTCACTCATACCTTCCTCCTGACCACCTTGCTGTCTCTTGTGCTGTTATTGTGTGTATGTGGTAACATACGTGTCCTCACTCTTAACTTCCTCCAGACCACCTTGCTGTCTCTTGTGCTGTTATTGTGTGTATGTGGTAACATGCGTGTCCTCACTAATACCTTCCTCCTGACCACCTTGCTGTCTCTTGTCCTGTCATTGTGTGTATGTGGTAACATACGTGTCCTCACTCCTATCTTCCTCCCGACCACCTTGCTGTCTCTTGTGCTGTTATTGTGTGTATGTGGTAACATACGTGTCCTCACTCATAACTTCCTCCCGACCACCTTCCTGTCTCTTGTGCTGTTATTGTGTGTATGTGGTAACATACGTGTCCTCACTCATAACTTCCTCCCGACCACCTTGCTGTCTCTTGTGCTGTTATTGTGTGTTTGTGGTAACATACGTGTCCTCACTCCTATCTTGCTCCCGACCACCTTGCTGTCTCTTGTGCTGTAATTGTGTGTATGTGGTAACATACGTGTCCTCACTCATACCTTCCTCCCGAGCACCTTCCTGTCTCTTGTGCTGTTATTGTGTGTATTTGTAACATACGTGTCCTCACTCATATCTTCCTCCAGACCACCTTGCTGTCTCTTGTGCTGTTATTGTGTGTATGTGGTAACATACGTGTCCTCACTCATAATTTCCTCCCGACCACCTTGCTGTCTCTTGTGCTGTTATTGTGTGTATGTGGTAACATACGTGTCCTCACTCATAACTTCCTCCCGACCACCTTGCTGTCTCTTGTGCTGTCATTGTGTGTATGTGGTAACATACGTGTCCTCACTCATAACTTCCTCCCGACCACCTTGCTGTCTCTTGTGCTGTCATTGTGTGTATGTGGTAACATACGTGTCCTCACTCATACCTTCCTCCCGAGCACCTTGCTGTCTCTTGTGCTGTCATTGTGTGTATGTGGTAACATACGTGTCCTCACTCATAACTTCCTCCCGACCACCTTGCTGTCTCTTGTGCTGTCATTGTGTGTGTGTGGTAACATACGTGTCCTCACTCCTATCTTCCTCCCGACCACCTTGCTGTCTCTTGTGCTGTTTTTGTGTGTGTATGTGGTAACATACGTGTCCTCACTCATAACTTCCTCCAGACCACCTTGTTGTCTCTTGTGCTGTCATTGTGTGTATGTGGTAACATGTGTGTCCTCACTCATATCTTCCTCCCGACCACCTTGCTGTCTCTTGTGCTGTTGTAGTGTGTATGTGGTAACATACGTGTCCTCACTCATACCTTCCTCCCGAGCACCTTGCTGTCTCTTGTGCTGTTATTGTGTGTATGTGGTAACATGCGTGTCCTCACTCCTATCTTCCTCCCAAACACCTTGCTGTCTCTTGTGCTGTTATTGTGTGTATGTGGTAACATACGTGTCCTCACTCATAACTTCCTCCTGACCACCTTGCTGTCTCTTGTGCTGTTATTGTTTGTATGTGGTAACATGCGTGTCCTTACTCATAACTTCCTCCCGACCACCTTGCTGTCTCTTGTGCTGTTATTGTGTGTATGTGGTAACATACGTGTCCTCACTCATAACTTCCTCCCGACCACCTTGCTGTCTCTTGTGCTGTCATTGTGTGTATGTGGTAACATACGTGTCCTCACTCATAACTTCCTCCCGACCACCTTCCTGTCTCTTGTGCTGTCATTGTGTGTATGTGGTAACATACGTGTCCTCACTCATACCTTCCTCCCGACCACCTTGCTGTCTCTTGTGCTGTTGTAGTGTGTATGTGGTAACATACGTGTCCTCACTCATACCTTCCTCCCGAGCACCTTGCTGTCTCTTGTGCTGTTATTGTGTGTATGTGGTAACATGCGTGTCCTCACTCCTATCTTCCTCCCGAGCACCTTGCTGTCTCTTGTGCTGTTGTAGTGTGTATGTGGTAACATACGTGTCCTCACTCCTATCTTCCTCCCAAGCACGTTGCTGTCTCTTGTGCTGTTGTAGTGTGTATGTGGTAACATGCGTGTCCTCACTCCTATCTTCCTCCCGACCACCTTGCTGTCTCTTGTGCTGTTTTTGTGTGTGTATGTGGTAACATACGTGTCCTCACTCATATCTTCCTCCAGACCACCTTGTTGTCTCTTGTGCTGTCATTGTGTGTATGTGGTAACATGTGTGTCCTTACTCATATCTTCCTCCCGACCACCTTGCTGTCTCTTGTGCTGTTGTAGTGTGTATGTGGTAACATACGTGTCCTCACTCATACCTTCCTCCCGAGCACCTTGGTGTCTCTTGCGCTGTTATTGTGTGTATGTGGTAACATGCGTGTCCTCACTCCTATCTTCCTCCCGACCACCTTGCTGTCTCTTGTGCTGTTATTGTGTGTATGTGGTAACATACGTGTCCTCACTCATAACTTCCTCCTGACCACTTTGCTGTCTCTTGTGCTGTTATTGTGTGTATGTGGTAACATGCGTGTCCTTACTCATAACTTCCTCCCGACCACCTTGCTGTCTCTTGTGCTGTTATTGTGTGTATGTGGTAACATACGTGTCCTCACTCCTATCTTCCTCCCGACCACCTTGCTGTCTCTTGTGCTGTTATTGTGTGTATGTGGTAACATACGTGTCATCACTCCTATCTTCCTCCCGACCAACTTGCTGTCTCTTGTGCTGTTATTGTGTGTGTATGTGGTTACATACGTGTCCTCACTCATATCTTCCTCCCGACCACCTTGCTGTTTCTTGTGCTGTTATTGTGTGTATGTGGTAACATACGTGTCCTCACTCCTATCTTCCTCCCGACCACCTTGCTGTCTCTTGTGCTGTTATTGTGTGTATGTGGTAACATACGTGTCCTCACTCCTATCTTCCTACCGACCACCTTGCTGTCTCTTGTGCTGTTATTGTGTGTATGTGGTAACATACGTGTCCTCACTCATAACTTCCTCCCGACTACCTTGCTGTCTCTTGTGCTGTTATTGTGTGTATGTGGTAACATACGTGTTCTCACTCATAACTTCCTCCCGACCACTTTGCTGTCTCTTGTGCTGTCGTTATGTGTATGTGGTAACATACGTGTCCTCACTCCTGTCTTCCTCCCGACCACCTTGCTGTCTCTTGTGCTGTTATTGTGTGTATGTGGTAACATGCGTGTCCTCACTCCTATCTTCCTCCCGACCACCTTGCTGTCTCTTGTGCTGTTATTGTGTGTGTATGTGGTAACATGCGTGTCCTCACTCATAACTTCCTCCCGACCACCTTCCTGTCTCTTGTGCTGTTATTGTGTGTATGTGGTAACATACGTGTCCTCACTCATAACTTCCTCCCGACCACCTTGCTGTCTCTTGTGCTGTTATTGTGTGTATGTGGTAACATACGTGTCCTCACTCCTATCTTCTTCCCGACCACCTTGCTGTCTCTTGTGCTGTCGTTGTGTGTATGTGGTAACATAAATGTCCTCACTCCTATCTTCCTCCCGACCGCCTTGCTGTCTCTTGTGCTGTTATTGTGTGTATGTGGTAACATGCGTGTCCTCACTCATAACTTCCTCCCGACCACCTTGCTGTCTCTTGTGCTGTTATTGTGTGTATGTGGTAACATGCGTGTCCTCACTCATAACTTCCTCCTGACCACCTTGCTGTCTCTTGTGCTGTTATTGTGTGTATGTGGTAACATGCGTGTCCTTACTCATAACTTCCTCCCGACCACCTTGCTGTCTCTTGTGCTGTTATTGTGTGTATGTGGTAACATACGTGTCCTCACTCATAACTTCCTCCCGACCACCTTGCTGTCTCTTGTGCTGTCATTGTGTGTTTGTGGTAACATACGTGTCCTCACTCATAACTTGCTCCCGACCACCTTCCTGTCTCTTGTGCTGTCATTGTGTGTATGTGGTAACATACGTGTCCTCACTCATACCTTCCTCCCGACCACCTTGCTGTCTCTTGTGCTGTTGTAGTGTGTATGTGGTAACATACGTGTCCTCACTCATACCTTCCTCCCGAGCACCTTGCTGTCTCTTGTGCTGTTATTGTGTGTATGTGGTAACATGCGTGTCCTCACTCCTATCTTCCTCCCGAGCACCTTGCTGTCTCTTGTGCTGTTGTAGTGTGTATGTGGTAACATACGTGTCCTCACTCCTATCTTCCTCCAGAGCACCTTGCTGTCTCTTGTGCTGTTGTAGTGTGTATGTGGTAACATGCGTGTCCTCACTCCTATCTTCCTCCCGACCACCTTGCTGTCTCTTGTGCTGTTATTGTGTGTGTATGTGGTAACATACGTGTCCTCACTCATATCTTCCTCCCGAGCACCTTGCAGTCTCTTGTGCTCTCATTGTGTGTATGTGGTAACATACGTGTCCTCACTCCTATCTTCCTCCCGACCACCTTGCTGTCTCTTGTGCTGTTTTTGTGTGTGTATGTGGTAACATACGTGTCCTCACTCATAACTTCCTCCAGACCACCTTGTTGTCTCTTGTGCTGTCATTGTGTGTGTGTGGTAACATGTGTGTCCTCACTCATATCTTCCTCCCGACCACCTTGCTGTCTCTGGTGCTGTTGTAGTGTGTATGTGGTAACATACGTGTCCTCACTCATACCTTCCTCCCGAGTACCTTGCTGTCTCTTGTGCTGTTATTGTGTGTATGTGGTAACATGCGTGTCCTCACTCCTATCTTCCTCCCGACCACCTTGCTGTCTCTTGTGCTGTTATTGTGTGTATGTGGTAACATGCGTGTCCTTACTCATAACTTCCTCCCGACCACCTTGCTGTCTCTTGTGCTTTATTGTGTGTATGTGGTAACATACGTGTCCTCACTCCTATCTTCCTCCCGACCACCTTGCTGTCTCTTGTGCTGTTATTGTGTGTATGTGGTAACATACGTGTCCTCACTCCTATCTTCCTCCCGACCGCCTTGCTGTCTCTTGTGCTGTTAATGTGTGTATGTGGTAACATACGTGTCATCACTCCTATCTTCCTCCCGACCAACTTGCTGTCTCTTGTGCTGTTATTGTGTGTGTATGTGGTTACATACGTGTCCTCACTCATATCTTCCTCCCGACCACCTTGCTGTCTCTTGTGCTGTTATTGTGTGTATGTGGTAACATACGTGTCCTCACTCCTATCTTCCTCCCGACCACCTTGCTGTCTCTTGTGCTGTTATTGTGTGTATGTGGTAACATACGTGTCCTCACTCCTATCTTCCTACCGACCACCTTGCTGTCTCTTGTGCTGTTATTGTGTGTATGTGGTAACATACGTGTCCTCACTCATAACTTCCTCCCGACTACCTTGCTGTCTCTTGTGCTGTTATTGTGTGTATGTGGTAACATACGTGTCCTCACTCATAACTTCCTCCCGACCACCTTGCTGTCTCTTGTGCTGTCGTTATGTGTATGTGGTAACATACGTGTCCTCACTCCTGTCTTCCTCCCGACCACCTTGCTGTCTCTTGTGCTGTTATTGTGTGTATGTGGTAACATACGTGTCCTCACTCATAACTTCCTCCCGACCACCTTGCTGTCTCTTGTGCTGTCGTTATGTGTATGTGGTAACATACGTGTCCTCACTCCTGTCTTCCTCCCGACCACCTTGCTGTCTCTTGTGCTGTTATTGTGTGTATGTGGTAACATGCATGTCCTCACTCCTATCTTCCTCCCGACCACCTTGCTGTCTCTTGTGCTGTTATTGTGTGTGTATGTGGTAACATGCGTGTCCTCACTCATAACTTCCTCCCGACCACCTTGCTGTCTCTTGTGCTGTTATTGTGTGTGTATGTGGTAACATGCGTGTCCTCACTCATAACTTCCTCCCGACCACCTTGCTGTCTCTTGTGCTGTTATTGTGTGTATGTGGTAACATGCGTGTCCTCACTCCTATCTTCCTCCCGACCACCTTGCTGTCTCTTGTGCTGTTATTGTGTGTATGTGGTAACATACGTGTCCTCACTCATAACTTCCTCCTGACCACCTTGCTGTCTCTTGTGCTGTTATTGTGTGTATGTGGTAACATGCGTGTCCTTACTCATAACTTCCTCCCGACCACCTTGCTGTCTCTGGTGCTGTTATTGTGTGTATGTGGTAACATACGTGTCCTCACTCCTATCTTCCTCCCGAGCACCTTGCTGTCTCTTGTGCTGTTGTAGTGTGTATGTGGTAACATACGTGTCCTCACTCCTATCTTCCTCCCGAGCACCTTGCTGTCTCTTGTGCTGTTGTAGTGTGTATGTGGTAACATGCGTGTCCTCACTCATATCTTCCTCCCGAGCACCTTGCTGTCTCTTGTGCTGTCATTGTGTGTATGTGGTAACATACGTGTCCTCACTCCTATCTTCCTCCCGACCACCTTGCTGTCTCTTGTGCTGTTATTGTGTGTGTATGTGGTAACATACGTGTCCTCACTCAAATCTTCCTCCCGAGCACCTTGCTGTCTCTTGTGCTGTCATTGTGTGTATGTGGTAACATACGTGTCCTCACTCCTATCTTCCTCCCGACCACCTTGCTGTCTCTTGTGCTGTTTTTGTGTGTGTATGTGGTAACATACGTGTCCTCACTCATAACTTCCTCCAGACCACTTTGTTGTCTCTTGTGCTGTCATTGTGTGTATGTGGTAACATGTGTGTCCTCACTCATATCTTCCTCCCGACCACCTTGCTGTCTCTTGTGCTGTTGTAGTGTGTATGTGGTAACATACGTGTCCTCACTCATACCTTCCTCCCGAGCAGCTTGCTGTCTCTTGTGCTGTTATTGTGTGTATGTGGTAACATGCGTGTCCTCACTCCTATCTTCCTCCCGACCACCTTGCTGTCTCTTGTGCTGTTATTGTGTGTATGTGGTAACATACGTGTCCTCACTCATAACTTCCTCCTGACCACTTTGCTGTCTCTTGTGCTGTTATTGTGTGTATGTGGTAACATGCGTGTCCTTACTCATAACTTCCTCCCGACCACCTTGCGGTCTTTTGTGCTGTTATTGTGTGTATGTGGTAACATACGTGTCCTCACTCCTATCTTCCTCCCGACCGCCTTGCTGTCTCTTGTGCTGTTAATGTGTGTATGTGGTAACATACGTGTCATCACTCCTATCTTCCTCCCGACCAACTTGCTGTCTCTTGTGCTGTTATTGTGTGTGTATGTGGTTACATACGTGTCCTCACTCATATCTTCCTCCCGACCACCTTGCTGTCTCTTGTGCTGTTATTGTGTGTATGTGGTTACATACGTGTCCTCACTCCTATCTTCCTCCCGACCACCTTGCTGTCTCTTGTGCTGTTATTGTGTGTATGTGGTAACATACGTGTCCTCACTCCTATCTTCCTACCGACCACCTTGCTGTCTCTTGTGCTGTTATTGTGTGTATGTGGTAACATACGTGTCCTCACTCATAACTTCCTCCCGACCACCTTGCTGTCTCTTGTGCTGTTATAGTGTGTATGTGGTAACATACGTGTCCTCACTCCTATCTTCCTCCCGACCACCTTGCTGTCTCTTGTGCTGTTATTGTGTGTATGTGGTAACATGCGTGTCCTCACTCATAACTTCCTCCTGACCACCTTGCTGTCTCTTGTGCTGTTATTGTGTGTATGTGGTAACATGCGTGTCCTTACTCATAACTTCCTCCCGACCACCTTGCTGTCTCTTGTGCTGTTATTGTGTGTATGTGGTAACATACGTGTCCTCACTCATAACTTCCTCCCGACCACCTTGCTGTCTCTTGTCCTGTCATTGTGTGTATGTGGTAACATACGTGTCCTCACTCCTATCTTCCTACCGACCACCTTGCTGTCTCTTGTGCTGTTATTGTGTGTATGTGGTAACATACGTGTCCTCACTCATAACTTCCTCCCGACCACCTTGCTGTCTCTTGTGCTGTCGTTATGTGTATGTGGTAACATACGTGTCCTCACTCCTGTCTTCCTCCCGACCACCTTGCTGTCTCTTGTGCTGTTATTGTGTGTATGTGGTAACATGCGTGTCCTCACTCCTATCTTCCTCCCGACCACCTTGCTGTCTCTTGTGCTGTTATTGTGTGTGTATGTGGTAACATGCGTGTCCTCACTCATAACTTCCTCCCGACCACCTTCCTGTCTCTTGTGCTGTTATTGTGTGTGTATGTCGTAACATGCGTGTCCTCACTCATAACTTCCTCCCGACCACCTTACTGTCTCTTGTGCTGTTATTGTGTGTATGTGGTAACATACGTGTCCTCACTCCTATCTTCCTCCCGACCACCTTGCTGTCTCTTGTGCTGTTATTGTGTGTATGTGGTAACATACGTGTCCTCACTCCTATCTTCTTCCCGACCACCTTGCTGTCTCTTGTGCTGTCATTGTGTGTATGTGGTAACATACGTGTCCTCACTCCTATCTTCCTCCCGACCGCCTTGCTGTCTCTTGTGCTGTTATTGTGTGTATGTGGTAACATGCGTGTCCTCACTCATAACTTCCTCCCGACCACCTTGCTGTCTCTTGTGCTGTTATTGTGTGTATGTGGTAACATGCGTGTCCTTACTCATAACTTCCTCCCGACCACCTTGCTGTCTCTTGTGCTGTTATTGTGTGTATGTGGTAACATACGTGTCCTCACTCCTATCTTCCTCCCGACCACCTTGCTGTCTCTTGTGCTGTTATTGTGTGTATGTGGTAACATACGTGTCCTCACTCCTATCTTCCTCCCGACCGCCTTGCTGTCTCTTGTGCTGTTATTGTGTGTATGTAGTAACATGCGTGTCCTCACTCATAACTTCCTCCCGACCACCTTGCTGTCTCTTGTGCTGTTATTGTGTATGTATGTGGTTACATACGTGTCCTCACTCATATCTTCCTCCCGACCACCTTGCTGTCTCTTGTGCTGTTATTGTGTGTGTATGTGGTTACATACGTGTCCTCACTCATAACTTCCTCCCGACCACCTTGCTGTCTCTTGTGCTGTTATTGTGTGTATGTGGTAACATACGTGTCCTCACTCCTATCTTCCTCCCGACCACCTTGCTGTCTCTTGTGCTGTCGTTATGTGTATGTGGTAACATACGTGTCCTCACTCCTATCTTCCTCCCGACCACCTTGCTGTCTCTTGTGCTCTTATTGTGTGTATGTAGTAACATGCGTGTCCTCACTCATAACTTCCTCCCGACCACCTTGCTGTCTCTTGTGCTGTTATTGTGTGTATGTGGTAACATGCGTGTCCTCACTCATACCTTCCTCCTGACCACCTTGCTGTCTCTTGTGCTGTTATTGTGTGTATGTGGTAACATACGTGTCCTCACTCTTAACTTCCTCCAGACCACCTTGCTGTCTCTTGTGCTGTTATTGTGTGTATGTGGTAACATGCGTGTCCTCACTCATATCTTCCTCCTGACCACCTTGCTGTCTCTTGTGCTGTTATTGTGTGTATGTGGTAACATACGTGTCCTCACTCTTAACTTCCTCCCGACCACCTTGCTGTCTCTTGTGCTGTTATTGTGTGTATGTGGTAACATACGTGTCCTCACTCCTATCTTCCTCCCGATCACCTTGCTGTCTCTTGTGCTGTCGTTATGTGTATGTGGTAACATACGTGTCCTCACTCCTATCTTCCTCCCGACCACCTTGCTGTCTCTTGTGCTCTTATTGTGTGTATGTAGTAACATGCGTGTCCTCACTCATAACTTCCTCCCGACCACCTTGCTGTCTCTTGTGCTGTTATTGTGTGTATGTGGTAACATACGTGTCCTCACTCCTATCTTCCTCCCGACCACCTTGCTGTCTCTTGTGCTGTCGTTATGTGTATGTGGTAACATACGTGTCCTCACTCCTATCTTCCTCCCGACCACCTTGCTGTCTCTTGTGCTCTTATTGTGTGTATGTAGTAACATGCGTGTCCTCACTCATAACTTCCTCCCGACCACCTTGCTGTCTCTTGTGCTGTTATTGTGTGTATATGTGGTAACATACGTGTCCTCACTCCGATCTTCCTCCCGACCACCTTGCTGTCTCTTGTGCTGTTATTGTGTGTATGTGGTAACATGCGTGTCCTCACTCATACCTTCCTCCTGACCACCTTGCTGTCTCTTGTGCTGTTATTGTGTGTATGTGGTAACATACGTGTCCTCACTCTTAACTTCCTCCAGACCACCTTGCTGTCTCTTGTGCTGTTATTGTGTGTATGTGGTAACATGCGTGTCCTCACTCATACCTTCCTCCTGACCACCTTGCTGTCTCTTGTGCTGTTATTGTGTGTATGTGGTAACATACGTGTCCTCACTCTTAACTTCCTCCAGACCACCTTGCTGTCTCTTGTGCTGTTATTGTGTGTATGTGGTAACATGCGTGTCCTCACTCTTACCTTCCTCCTGACCACCTTGCTGTCTCTTGTGCTGTTATTGTGTGTATGTGGTAACATACGTGTCCTCACTCTTAACTTCCTCCAGACCACCTTGCTGTCTCTTGTGCTGTTATTGTGTGTATGTGGTAACATGCGTGTCCTCACTCATACCTTCCTCCCGACCACCTTGCTGTCTCTTGTCCTGTCATTGTGTGTATGTGGTAACATACGTGTCCTCACTCCTATCTTCCTCCCGACCACCTTGCTGTCTCTTGTGCTGTTATTGTGTGTATGTGGTAACATACGTGTCCTCACTCATAACTTCCTCCCGACCACCTTCCTGTCTCTTGTGCTGTTATTGTGTGTATGTGGTAACATACGTGTCCTCACTCCTATCTTCCTCCCGACCACCTTGCTGTCTCTTGTGCTGTTATTGTGTGTATGTGGTAACATACGTGTCCTCACTCCTATCTTCCTACCGACCACCTTGCTGTCTCTTGTGCTGTTATTGTGTGTATGTGGTAACATACGTGTCCTCACTCATAACTTCCTCCCGACCACCTTGCTGTCTCTTGTGCTGTTATTGTGTGTATGTGGTAACATACGTGTCCTCACTCATAACTTCCTCCCGACCACCTTGCTGTCTCTTGTGCTGTCGTTATGTGTATGTGGTAACATACGTGTCCTCACTCCTGTCTTCCTCCCGACCACCTTGCTGTCTCTTGTGCTGTTATTGTCTGTATGTGGTAACATGCGTGTCCTCACTCCTATCTTCCTCCCGACCACCTTGCTGTCTCTTGTGCTGTTATTGTGTGTGTATGTGGTAACATACGTGTCCTCACTCATAACTTCCTCCCGACCACCTTCCTGTCTCTTGTGCTGTTATTGTGTGTGTATGTCGTAACATGCGTGTCCTCACTCATAACTTCCTCCCGACCACCTTGCTGTCTCTTGTGCTGTTATTGTGTGTATGTGGTAACATACGTGTCCTCACTCATAATTTCCTCCCGACCACCTTGCTGTCTCTTGTGCTGTTATTGTGTGTATGTGGTAACATACGTGTCCTCACTCCTATCTTCCTCCCGACCGCCTTGCTGTCTCTTGTGCTGTCATTGTGTGTATGTGGTAACATACGTGTCCTCACTCATAACTTCCTCCCGACCACCTTGCTGTCTCTTGTGCTGTTATTGTGTGTATGTGGTAACATGCGTGTCCTTACTCATAACTTCCTCCCGACCACCTTGCTGTCTCTTGTGCTGTTATTGTGTGTATGTGGTAACATACGTGTCCTCACTCCTATCTTCCTCCCGACCGCCTTGCTGTCTCTTGTGCTGTTATTGTGTGTATGTAGTAACATGCGTGTCCTCACTCATAACTTCCTCCCGACCACCTTGCTGTCTCTTGTGCTGTTATTGTGTATGTATGTGGTTACATACGTGTCCTCACTCATATCTTCCTCCCGACCACCTTGCTGTCTCTTGTGCTGTTATTGTGTGTGTATGTGGTTACATACGTGTCCTCACTCATAACTTCCTCCCGACCACCTTGCTGTCTCTTGTGCTGTTATTGTGTGTATGTGGTAACATACGTGTCCTCACTCCTATCTTCCTCCCGACCACCTTGCTGTCTCTTGTGCTGTCGTTATGTGTATGTGGTAACATACGTGTCCTCACTCCTATCTTCCTCCCGACCACCTTGCTGTCTCTTGTGCTCTTATTGTGTGTATGTAGTAACATGCGTGTCCTCACTCATAACTTCCTCCCGACCACCTTGCTGTCTCTTGTGCTGTTATTGTGTGTATATGTGGCAACATACGTGTCCTCACTCCTATCTTCCTCCCAACCACCTTCCTGTCTCTTGTGCTGTTATTGTGTGTATGTGGTAACATACGTGTCCTCACTCCTATCTTCCTCCCGACCACCTTGCTGTCTCTTGTGCTGTTATTGTGTGTATGTGGTAACATGCGTGTCCTCACTCATACCTTCCTCCTGACCACCTTGCTGTCTCTTGTGCTGTTATTGTGTGTATGTGGTAACATACGTGTCCTCACTCTTAACTTCCTCCAGACCACCTTGCTGTCTCTTGTGCTGTTATTGTGTGTATGTGGTAACATGCGTGTCCTCACTCATACCTTCCTCCTGACCACCTTGCTGTCTCTTGTGCTGTTATTGTGTGTATGTGGTAACATACGTGTCCTCACTCTTAACTTCCTCCAGACCACCTTGCTGTCTCTTGTGCTGTTATTGTGTGTATGTGGTAACATGCGTGTCCTCACTCATACCTTCCTCCTGACCACCTTGCTGTCTCTTGTGCTGTTATTGTGTGTATGTGGTAACATACGTGTCCTCACTCTTAACTTC